>NC_090265.1:910090204-910390204 GCF_040414725.1 Anabrus simplex | reverse complement strand
TCTTAGTATTGAAAAAAATATTAAAAATCTACTATAAAAACGTCTCTAAACGACACTAGTATTAATTGGAGGAGCAGAGAGTTCACAGACGCAATGGCACTAATATTAACTGGAGGACTTAAGATTCCATTGGCGCTTCTGTACATTCAATATACCTATAAAAACACTAGCAATGCAATGGATTATGGGCTCAGTTTCCTTATTCACAGAGAAGAAGAAAATGTGCTCTTAGTAATGAAGAGACGACGTTGCCTCATTTCACTGACAAAGGCAACGGTATTTACACGCATCGAAAAACCATTGGCGGTGATTTACTTAATCCCTCCTTTAATCTTTAATAGAAGTTTAGCGATCTCAACGAACTACTGCTGCTGGAAATCATTCGCTCGGAAGAAATAAATCAACTTTCTGTTTCTAAAAGAGAACAAGATTATATAACTATTTCTACAAGTATATCTGTTTCTTCATTATTCCGATTTGTGAACTGACGTTGACTGCTCCATCTCAGCCACATGAAGAATTCCAACCGTGGTATCGTGGATGCTAAACAATGAACATATATAATTATACTGTATATACATAGTGTCCGACTCGTTGGCTGAATGGTCAGCGTACTGGCCTTCGGTTCAGAGGGTCCCGGGTTCGATTCCCGGCCGGGTCGGAGATTTTAATCGCTTCTGATTAATTCTTCTGGCTCGGGGACTGGGTGTATATGTCCGTCCCAACACTCTCCTCATCATATTCACACAACATACTACACTACCAACCAGCACACAAACATGCAATAGTGCTTACATACCTCCATAGAGGGTTGGCGTCAGGAAGGGCATCCGGCCGTAAAAACAGGGCCAAATACACACGTGCGACGCAGTTCGCACCCGCGACCCCACAGGTGTGGGAAACGCGGCAGGAAAAGAAGAATACTGTATATACATAGTATTCCTGACATGTCCCAGAAACTCGGGGCTCGGAGGATCGATGGCCAAGACGCTGACTATTCAGTTAAGAAGCCAGGTAAAACGTCAGGGTGATAACTTAACACAATGAAATAATCGTTTAACATGGTTGTGAACAAGCTTCGATTTAAACAAGTATATATACTGTGTATAGGCCCTACATAGTATTCCACAGGTATGTGGTTTTATAAATAAATGGCTGGAGAGATTTCCACCATAAATGAACGTATTATTATTATTATTATTATTATTATTATTCAGTCATCATAATAATCAAGTACCTGAACCAAAATCGAACGTTGGCACCTAGTCAGTAGGCTACCCCAGGTAGGTCATCGGTCACTCAACAGGCATCCTGAGCCGGAGTTTACTTGCGGTAAGGTAGCCAGTTCTTTTTCCGAGCTACCCATCCAAATGGCGACCACGCCTGATGTTGCATAACTTCAGAGATTTCACACGATCCGGTGTTTCAACATGGACACGCCGTTGGTGTGATTATTTCATATACTGTATACATATAATCATGAATGCATTTGTTGAAGACAGCGAAAGAGAGATTTTATATAACAAAGGTAACTTCGTAAGTTGAAACAAACCACAATTTGGAGTAACTTCACGCTACCGCCTTAACAGTACGCTAACTCGTTACTGCTTGAAACTGGCAGTCTCCCGCTATGGCGCTAGTAGCGATGATACTACCAACCAACGATACGTATTGGAAGGCCTTGGAACTACTTGGAACTATGCACCTATCACACGGTGCCAAACGAACGATCATGGAACTACTTGAAAAGAATAAGAATATTATGAAGGAAAATCGGATATTGTATTATAGCTACTACTATTATTTTCGAGGACCTTCAGATTGTAACCTTAAAACGAGAGATCACTCATCGAAATCAGTACTGTACAGTTGCTTTCTCACAATTTCAATAATCGGAAAACGGCTTATCTATTTAATTATACAGAAGAGTAAAGCAAGAAATATTTTATTACGAAAGACCATATCGCGGGGATTGTGTAAAAATATTGACGTTAATTCATTTGTACAAAGGTCCGCTTAGTTTTTGTGTCAGGAAGAGTACCGTAGACCGAGCTCGATAGCTGCAGTCGCTTAAGTGCGGCCAGTATCCAGTATTCGGGAGATAGTAGGTTCGAACCCCCCTGTCGGCAGCCCTGAAGATGGTTTTCCGTGGTTTCCCATTTTCACACCAGGTAAATGCTGGGGCTGTACCTTAATTAAGGCCACGGCCGCTTCCTTCCCACTCCCAGCCCTTCCCTGTCCCATCGTCGCCATAAGACCTATCTGTGTCGGTGCGACGCAAAAAAAAAAAAAAAAAAAAAAAAAAAAAAAAAAAAAAAAAAAAAAAAAAAAGAGTACCGTAGATGTTGGAGGGACACGTGAGCGATAACTATTTCCACAGTTTTCCTGCTTGCTTGCATGAGTTTCATGCCCAAGTTGACTGTCTTTCATATCAGATAGCTCCTTCGTAAAAAAAAAAAGGCCAATCCCCTGGTCATCATTATTACACAAAAAAGGAATCGAACCCAGGACATCCGGATAAGGGTCAAATATGCTATCCTTCACCACGTAGACTGCAGTAGAGTCTGTGGTAAATTATGCGTAATGTGTAAGGCGCTCTATAGGACCATGCCTACTTATGCATCTTATATTTGTGAGGATCGCACTCTTACACTCTGTATTTCCCATCGTCTCAAAAATTTCCCGGGAACGATTAAAAAAATCAATCTCAGATTGACTGCCAGGAACGGGGAGACCATTGTTAGAATATAATCAATCTCATAGACAAAATTAGTTATCCGGATATTAGTGAGTTGAGTAAACAAACTGAAAGAGAATTGGAAATTTCAACTCTAAAAAGGAAACTTTTCATTGTGCTACATATAGAGTTCATACCTTTAAAGATGTAATAATCCATACCCAGTTTTATTTTTTCTGATACCAAAGGATGTTTGGATCCCCATCAGCTTTCATATAGGCTAGGTATCACTGAAGTGGCATACTAGAAAAATGATGAGCGAGGTAGTTTCCCATTGCTGCTTTCCTCACTAAGCCAGACGTTGTTATTACATATCAGTCTATCAAGCCCACTGATATGCACGTATCAACCAACCCTCTGAGCGACATTTTCACACCATTCGTAACAGGAACTGGCTTCATAAGGAACGTCATTAATAGCATTGCGCATACCTCAGTCGCTTTCATACCGTCAGGGCCAAATAAGTGAGTAAGACAGATGAATGAAAGAAATACACTTGTTCTATTCCATATCAGAAGGCAGGATGGACTGTTAACATTATGTTTCGTCAGCAAAGGCAGTCAGTACACAAAGGACAATACATTGAAATGATCCTACTTCAGTCCGGTGGTATTTGAAGGTGCTCAAATACGTCCGCCTCGTGTCGGTAGACTTACTGGCACGTAAAATAACTCATATGTAACAAAATTCTGGCACCTCGTCGTCTCCAAAAACCATAAAAAAGGAAGTTAGAGGAATGTAAAACCAGTAACTTTATTACATTCCAAAGAAACACTTAGCAATATGTAAATAGAAGGTATCGTCATCGTTATAGCAATATATTTTGGTTTATTTAACATAACTAATTCCTGGTTTCAATTTGGACACTCGATCACTTGCTGTATAATACCCTCCATACCTGCATTAAACGCAGTAACAAATACGACATTCTTGGAGCAGCTGAAATTAAGAGCGATGAAAGACAGAGATTGTGGACTTTCAATCGGCTTCTAAATAGCTCTGTAAATAGCACTCCGTATTTGATGAATCGGAGATAGGGCACGTCTGCGTTGAAGAAATCGAAATTAAAAGGTAAAAATAGTTACCTCACAACGAAATACTTATCTACAGATCGCCATTTCTCCACCAGTATGGCACTTTTCATGACTGATACTGAGAAGCAAAAGATGCCGATCTCGCGGTCATTTATTCGAATTCTGATGGTACTAGTCGTACCTCTACACATAGAGTTCACAGTTGATGGTTGTAAAACTGTACCGCATATGTGCGCGTCCTTATTTCCAAGAGATCCAGACAACGAATTGTACTAACAAGCTATGAGAAGGGTAGAACTCGCATTAACGTACATTTATATTCTCACACAAATACAACCCGTAACCAGACAGGAATGTGATGTGGAGGAGGAAATCAGTGCTTTATTTCTGTAATAGGCCTATTATAACGAATTTTATAAATGTTTCTAAAATAGTTCTTTGAAGCTAAAATAAAGGATATATTTGTTGAATTTTCTAACAGTTTGAACCCTATTGTACATGAGTATATTAGGGTCATAGTTTTGATCAGTGTTTTAATTATTGGTCTTTGACATAAAATTAGGGAACTAAATTATTGAAGATGTGATGAAAGAACTTAGCAACTGTTTGTAGCAGCAGGATTTCCTAAACAGATGGTATAATGGCTTTGAAGGTTCCACATTGCAGTTGTTTAGGTGACACTCAACTTCGAATCATGGCACAGTCGAACAGTACATGGTCCACTGTTTGTGAAGGATATTATAGGCTAATTTCATTATGCATTCAATGTATGTCAATAGTTAAATACATACTACAAAATATTATCTGAAGTACTGTACAGAACAGTACAATAAGCGCACCCAATATTCTCACAGTACAGTAGGAATAAACAAACTAAAAGTTAAAATAATCAAAAGTATATTAAACAGGTTTGATTACCGCATTACTGTACGGTGTCGAAAATACGAAAAATCTATGTTGTAACTTCATAGACTACATTTAGAATGGTTACTTAACCAGTCATTTGCTGCAGTCATCTGAATCTACAATGCTAGGGTCAACTACAACCAAAGGGGTGCCATTGTCTGATGCTGAAGCTGTGTCAATGTTGCTGTCGGCAACGTCTGTTGTTAATGGCTTAAATAAGAAATTTTTTGATTGAGACTATTTCTTGCATTGTTGTTTTTCATTTGCCATTTGTCTTTTTGTGTAAGAATATACTTTTGCTAGCCCGGTTAAATATAAATAAAGTCGATAAATGTGTCCAAATGTTCCCTTATGTTCGACAGTTTAAACTTCGTTCGACGTTATACAATACAATAAACAATCTTGGCGTGAATACAAAGCTCGATACAGTGTTTCATTTCGCAATCAGAAGCAGTCCGAATTATTCCGAATTAATGAAGTCCGAAATGAGGAAGCTTTACTGTACACACGCGCACGTGACTTATCAGCAGTCACTCTCGACAGAATCAAGTGATACCTGTTATCTTTAGAGATATGTTTAATTAATTCACGGCAGAGAGAGGGTAGTGGAGATAATATCTCTGAGCGACCTGCTGTACAGTACATGGCCACGCACTTGACAATTTGCAATTTCACGCCCTTGGCCCTTCTCTTTCTCTTGCCGCTACCTTAATTCTTCAAATGTTCGGATCTCTTCTATTTAATCTTCTGATTAGTGTTATCAGAGGATGTTTGCCCACATGTACTTCTTCTTAAACCAATTACCGCCAGCGTCACCACAATGAAACTTAGGGGGGAAAATCTCACCCCCAATAAAAGTAGCAGCTAGCAGTATATAAAGACACTTGGTATCTGCTCGCAGTTCCATTTTCTGCGCACTGTAAAACACATTTAAGCCTATCTACAGAGGTGCTTGAAAAACGTTCCACTATTTACAGAGGAAGCAGCACGCAAGAAATTAAGGAAAATGGTCCTATAAACACTGGTCTCAAACTCAATATCTTCGGATTTACTACCGATGATCACCATGTCTTTGATCTACTCTTCACAATATGTGCACGATGTGGCCACCATCCGTTGCAATGCAGCCTTCCACCCTACATCGCGTTGGTTGGAACACCCCTCGCTGTTGCCACATTGAATCACAGGCATTGAACACGCGTTCTCGTTGTGTATCCACATCCCTTATGGGGACCATATACACCATGGTCTTTAAATGTCCCCAAAGTAAAAAATCTAAAGGGTTAAAGTCAAGTGAACGGGCAGGCCATGGTATTGCACCTCGACCAATCCAGCGCTCATGGAAGACTCGTGTAATGTGTTGCCTCACTGTACGATGTAAATATACCGGTGCCCCATCAAAATAAAACCATAACACCATCACGGCAGTAGGTTTACGACCAACGTTTAGGTAGGAACGTACTTCCGTCTTTTGTTACATAGACCCTCCGTAAATTATTGGAACATTGTGATCATTGATAGCAGTGGCACCGGGCGAGTTGGCCGTGTGGTTAGGGGCGCTCAGCCGTGAGCTTGCATCCGGGAGATAGTAAGTTCGAACCCCACTGTCGGCAGCCCTGAAGATGGCTTTCCGTGTTTTCCCATTTTCACACCAGGAAAATGCTGGGGTTGTGCCTTAATTACTAAAAATAATAATAATGTTATTTGCTTTACATCTCACTAACTACTTTTACGGTTTTCGAAGACGCCAAGGTGCCGGAATTCAGACCCGCAGGAGTTCGTTTACGTGCCAGTAAATCTACCAACACGAGGCTGATGTATTTGAGCACCTTCAAATACCACCGGGCTGAGCCACGATCGAACCTGCCAAGTTAGGGTCAGAAGGCCAGCACCTCCACCGTCTGAGCCACTCAGCCCGGCTATGCCTTAATTAAAACCACGGCTACTTCTTTCCTATTCTTAAGCTTTTCCTATCCCGTCGTTGCCATAAGACCTATCTGTGTTGGTGCGACGTAAAGCAAATAATAATAAAATAAATAAGATAGTAGTGACAACGGACCATAATTCTGAAGATATTGTGTTTTCGGCTAATGTTTATAGAACCTGCTTTCCTTCGTTTGTTGCGTGCGCCTTCCTCTGTAAGTTTTGAAACCCTTTTCAAGGACACGCTGTATTGAGTGGTCGTAAGTACTGCAATGAGCAGGACCGGTCTCAGGAGTTTTCCCGCCTCGTGCGTCAATAATTAGTGTCGTACACACCCGACTCTACCGCATTTTTCGTACATTCGCATCTTATCTATTTTTAGTCCGCAATGACAATCCTCCGTAACTACCACGTGACTACTCACTCGCTCTCATACTACTTAATTAAGTAAACTCGTGTCCTCATCCCGAGGTGATGCAGCTCTTTTCAGGCACACCCCCATTGGAGGTGAGCTGCATGTACCATTTCAACCACGTACCAGCCCTCCTACCATTCTTAAATATCTGGCAGTACCGGGAATCGAACCCGGGCCCCCGAGGACGGCAGCTAATAACACTAACCGTTACGCTACGGGGGCGGACACTACTTAATTGAAAAGTAATTTTCTTTCTCCTTTCATTCCAGCGAATCCTCCCTATCACGTGACTACTAACTCACATATTGTTACATTACAACATAACCAATTTCTGCATTCAAATGCTTACGAACGAACTAAAGAGATTTCTGGAGCACGAAAAAAACGAGGGTCGGGGATAACATTGCGCCCGGTTAATTTCTCTGACTCGGGGACTGGATGTTTGTGCCAATGCACTCTTCATATACACGTAACACGCTGTACTATCAATCACCAGAGAAACACGTAATAGAGAACACATCCCTCCACGGGTTGGGGTCAGGAAGGGCATTCGGCTGTAAATCAGAGCCACGTTCAGATGTGCTATACGGTTCACATCCGTGACCTCAGCAGTGTAAGAGGAAAGAGACAGAGTTGTTTTTGTTGTTATTGTTATTATTCTTGTTTCGTTATGCCCATTCAAAGAACGCCTTGGAATTTGTTCGCTGGCTTGATGACTTTCGCCTTTCTATTCTTCCAAAATATCTATATTTTATCAACTCACTGTGTTATCTCTTCCATCCTTCTGACCATTTTGTACCAGTCCTGCTGATAGTTTTTGCCATAAATGTGTATTTAGTTACTGCGGTCCTGAAGACGTCACGATTTCTCATGACGTCTTCCCCTACGTTCAATTCATTCATGTCCCCTCTTGTTTCCTCCAGCCAATTTATTCTCCTACTGGGGATTTATTTCATTGAATAATCTTGTGTCTATTCTTATTCCTCCTAAAGAGTGTCCAAAAACTTTCAAACATCTCCTCCGTACAGTATTGATGAAACTTTTGTGTGATTATCTGTAGTTCGCCTTTTGATCCAAATCCCATTTTCTTGTGAGGAGCCGAAAATGTTCCTAAGAATTTTTCTTTTCTTTTTTTGCTATTTGCTTTACGTCGCACGGACACAGATAGGTCTTATGGTGACGATGGGATAGGAAAAGCCTACGAGTGGGAAGGAAGCGGCCGTGGCCTTAATTAAGGTACAGCCAGCATTTGCCTGGTGTGAAAATGGGAAACCACGGAAAATCATCCCCAGGGCTGCCGACGGTAGAGTTCGAACCCACTATCTCCCGGATGCAAGCTCAAAGCTGCGCGCCCTTAACCGCACGGCCAACTCGCCCGGTCTTAAGAATTTTACGTTCTTGCTTTTCAGTATTTGCTATCTTAGAATGACCTCCTAAACTGAAGGTTTCTGATACATATAGATCTTCCGGTAAAACAACACTGTTTTGTAATGTTTCAATTTAGCATTACGTGACATTACTCGTTTATCGTAGTGATCCCATGTTAGTTTGAATGCCCTCAGAAGTTTTGAGGCCCTTTCTATATTGGCCAAACTGTCTAATCCCGAAGGAAGAATTATTCATCCAAGTTATTGTTATTATTATTATTATTATTATTATTATTATTATCATCATTTACTTACTTGCAGTTTTCTGGAATTGATCGAGCCATCTGGGATCATTATGAAATTTGATCGAAGTTTTAAGGTATCCTATCAGAACCGAATCTTAGTCATTTGGGTGGGAAGTCAGCAGTCAGCCAATTATTATTATTATTATTATTATTATTATTATTATTATTATTATTATTATTATTATTATTATTATTATTATTTCTATCGGGCAAGAAGTTAGTGGGATGTAAAACATAATACTTACACATGAATAGAGTAACATTCATCTTTAGTATGAAACAGCATGATTTAATCACGTGTGCTCTATGAATAGCACTCAGTGCCAACTCAGAAACAAAATAATGCTCTCTGAGCACGTTTCCCCACTTGGAAAAGTGGCAACGAGAACCGACGAGAGCAAGAAATGGAGTGCAGTGCAATGTTGTGCTGGAGTGCGACGTGGGGTTGGAAGAGAGTGCATGCTTTTAGCGTATGTAGAAATGGCTCCAACGAGTGGTGCATTCGAAAGGCCATGAAATCAAACTCGTATCCTTTGAGTGTAATGTACCGCTCAGTACGTATCAAGAAAATACAAGTATAAAACTAGTGCCGCACGGCTACATTTTCCCGGATACTTTTAATTTGAAAGAGTGCATTGGCGACCACGGGATCCCTGGCGTTATGTTGACTTGCTTCCACTTACTTGTATCTCGTACCATACGTACAGTACAACATTCCTCCCTTAGTCACCTCTTGTTACCTTCTCGTTACGACGGGTTACAAGGACTGTGGAGTCTTATTTTCACATCTTTTACGGGTCTCCCCGTCCTTTTGCCAATACCTTCATTCTTTGAAGAATGAGAGCTCTTTCTATTTCACTTTCGATTAGAATTAAGATAATCTCGCTGCATTTCTTCTCAAAATAATGCAAACCAAACCAAACCCCATGGCACTACAGCCCTTGAAGGGCCTTGGCCTACCAAGCGACCGCTGCTCAGCCCGAAGGCCTGCAGATTACGAGGTGTCGTGTGGTCAACACGACGAATCCCCCTCGGTCGTTATTCTTGGCCTTCTAGACCGGTCAAAATACTGCACGTCACTTATATCTAAATACGATGAATGTCAATGAGAGAAACTTGGTAACATTCCACATAACACATGCTTGATCAAAATGAAATGGCCGTACGGTTAGGGGCGCGCAGCTGTGAGCTTGAATTCGGGAGATAGTGTGATCGAATCCCACTGTCGGCAGCCCTAAAGATGGTTTTCTGGGGTTTCCTATTTTCTCACCAGGTAAATTCTGGGGCTTCATCTTAAGGCCACGGCCACTTCCTTCCCACTCCCATCCCTTTCCTATTCCGGTGCGACGTAAAGCAAATTTTAAAAAAAATTCGTGCTCGATTTTTGTGACAAAATCTCAGGAGTCTGGTAAATTCGAAACAAATTCTTCTGTTGCTGTATGATTTAGTCTTATGACTGAAATTATAAACGTAGGATATATCCTTACATTTTGTTACTTTTTATTTCATTGTGTAAAGAGGTACTTTATTTTTTATGTTTCATATTAAAGATTAGCTGCTGGATTTTCTTCCGGGTCACTGAGGTTCAAATCCAGTCGATCCTAAACTGGAATTTTCACTTGAAAAATCACGTGGCGTCAGGAAGGGCATGCAGCATTAAACACCTTGATAAAACCAAAATGCGACAGGATGACTCTAGCGACCTGAGACATACCTGTGATAATCTGAAAAAAAAGTTTTTAAATGTATTAAATAATGTATTTACACGAATATAGACACAAAAGAAAGCACGCTTAAATTCTTAGATTAGCCTATTTATAAGAAGAGGTGGGCATAAGCAACTGCGGAGGATAAACTGCATTCTTCACACTCTGTCGTATCGAATGACAGAATACTTCAGAGATATAATTATTATGATTTATTTCACTTCCGAAAGAAAAGACCACAAATAAGAAATAACTCCAGTGCACGGACCACTTTAGCCACGAGATGAAACAAACAATTTTGTAGTTTAAACGCGACTGTTGATATCGTAATCAGAGACAACGGAGCCTCCAGTTTTTGGTGGGATCCAAACCGCAGAGACCTTTTACTTCAAGAGGAAAAAGACATCGCATTCTTGACAATCAGAGGATCCACTCCATGTTTTCGCTGCCTATGATATTTGAACTCATTCTTACTCCACTGTCCTAGGTAATATGGACTTTTAAGCGCATCCGTTCTTACAGTTATGTTCTTATTCCTATTATTAAAAAGTGAATAAGTACACTTACAAGGTAAGGGCGCATACCGGTAATCGCCGATCTTACGTAAATTTTGCACACACGTTAAATGAACCAAGAATAACACAATGGCCAAAATACTTCTTTCGGAAATTAACTCGTGCAACCTACAGAAAGCGTTAAAGTTCGTATGTTTGAATTCTGACTACGTACTGGAACGGGGTAGGGGCTGCCTGGCCGAGGCGTAAAGGCGTGCTCGGTTCACCCGGAAGGACGTGGGTTCGAATCCCCGTCAGGAAGTCGTTAAATTTAAAGAAACGAGATTTCAACTTCCGGAGGTGCACATGGCCCTGAGGTTCACTCAGCCTACACCTGGCCGGGCGTTGAGTTAACCACTCAACCCCATCAAGTGCCGAGGTTACGGATAGTGGAAGAATTTACCTTCCTCGCCTCCAAGCACCTTCATGGCCTGTACGGAGATGACTTTGCTTTTGCTTTTACTGGAACAGGGTGCACTCGACCTCGTGACGCCAAACGAGGAGCTGCCAGATACGAGAGGCAACGGGCCCAGATAAGGAAGCCAAGTAATTCGGCTGAGGTTGTCGTCACTCTGGGACAACTATTATATCTTCCACTCCTCCTCAAAACAAACGGAGATAACATTCAAACAAGATGTGGTTTTACCGGGCGAGTTGGCCGTGCGCGTAGAGGCACGTGGCTGTGAGCTTGCATCCGGAAGATAGTAGATTCGAATCCCACTATCGGCAGCCCTGAAGATGGTTTTCCGTGGTTTCCCATTTTCACACCAGGCAAATGCTGGGGTTGTACCTTAATTAAGGCCACGGCCGCTTCCTTCCAACTCCTAGGCCTTTCCTATCCCATCGTCGCCATAAGACCTATCTTTGTCGGTGCGACGTAAAGCCCCTAGCAAAAAAAAAAAAAGATGTGGTTTACAGTCCGAAGAGCACCTCCACGATCTCAAACAGAAAAACTGCAGAAGCCTCATTTATGGTGTGAATACGCACTTCTATTTTGTTCGTACCCTGTTCAACTACGTCCAGGATCAGATCCTCCTGGAGCACGATTAGGGTTGAACCGTCGGTACCACTCTGGGGGTTGCTTGTATCCACCTGTGTTTCTCCACTATACCAACACTGAAGCCTGATTCTACCAAGTCTTTAGCTGTTATGTCTGGTGGGCGCCGAGACTTCAATCTTCTCATACAGATGTCCGTCATGTCGCCGTGAAATGGTAGGAGAGGGTCGGAACCAATCATCTTGCACCCTGAGCAATGTGACATAGCTGCGGCTAAATAGTCTACAATCTCAGGTAGCCGAACTGTCAGTTGTATAATTGATCTGGCCACATGGACACAATCAAAGATTTTTTTTTTTACAAAAGTAACAATAATAGAATGAATGACTGTTGAAATCATATTCAGTCAAAGCAAAGATAATAAGAATAGAAGGTCAAGCGAATGCATTGCCTTGATACTTGTAAAATATGTAACTATAGGTTAAATTCATTATCTGTTGCATAATTGGATAATGAGGAAAGAATATTCTCTAGCTGTCATTATGACCAACTGTATGAATTCGACAATTATGGGTTTGAACTCAGTCCAAGGTGGTTAAACTTTCACGGCATTGCTCTACTTAATGTTGTAAGAAGGCAGAACTCATTATTTATTAATACAATGCAGAAGAGTGACCCTACAATTCGCACACATTGAGGTGAATGTTAGAATACACCTAATCTTTAAACGGTGAAATGTTTCAATATCTACAAAGAATATAGTCATTTCTATCTTAATCCATTTTTGCCAGTGGCTTAACGGCGGACCAGCTAAGACAGACCTCAAATCGCGTAGTCATCTCGCTCAGTTATCTTCTATTGCATTCACACACTGATTATCTCAAATAACGGAATCCTAAATTTGTGTAAGAGAAAATAATATTCTGTACGTTCGAATCAATATTTTGATAGAGTAAATTCATCGCAGTTCGTTTATTAAGCTTTAAGAATTCGAAGAAAACAGTCTTTAGTAAAACTAAATTATTAACTGCTCATTACAAGAGAAAATTGTTGTCAGAAGAGCTGGTGACCTGGGTCTGCTCGCCTGGGATTGGTACAGACATTCTACTGCCGCTCAATGAAAATGGAATTAAGAACGAAGTTAGCGCTCGGCTTCATTAAGCGGCAGAACGGTGCGTTAATTGCTAGGGATTCGGGTGGTAGACAAGTGACAAGAGAGCGATACTGTTGCACTCTGTTCACAACGCAAGCCTCCACCTACTAATCTAATATACACCACTGTTGTAATTTCTGTGTACATGATTTCCAACTGATGTGTTGCAGATCATGATGTTTAAATTGGCCAAATAATACGATTATTTACCTCTCGTAATAATAAGCAATGAGTAATAATAACCTCACGAATAAAATGCTTATCAAAGGGAAATAATAATAGCGTGAATCATGCAATCTGTCAAGATGTGATCCCCTGGGAAGTACGGTGTGTTCCGATGGCGTAAAAAGGAAAACCCAAAGTGTTGTCGACTACATCGACTTTCGGTGACCATCCTCAGAGTCGTTCTTTGCTGATTTCTTGTGTTTATTCCTGGAAAAGCTTAAATTATATCTATCATGAATTGCCAGCCACTTTTTTCCAAATCAATTAATCATCATTAGGCATTCACTCGCTGGCTGTGTACAATATTGTCCCCCGAGTTCGCCCATTACTATAACTTCTTAGATGGCTGAAGACAAATTCTAGAACCACACACGCTCTGCCACAAGGTTGGCATAATATCAAAACTGTTGAAGCTTCTTGTTGTCGTAAATGGTGCTCCGATTTTCTCTTCTTTTCTGAAATCTTTTTTATCGGCCTCGTATCTTCGTCGTGGCTGCTCGAAATGCTATGGCCCCCTTGGAAAATATGGTCCCCAACTAGGCCAAACAGACGTTATGTCCTCTCAGTAACCGATATCATTTGGCATTTCTTCACAACAATGGGCCGATGACCTCGATATTGGATCCCTTTAAACAATAAGCAAGCAACTTCTTCAGAACGTTATTGTATTCTTTTCGCTGTCCTCTATGATTACGCTGTCCATTGCTTTGTTTTGAAAGGCGCGTATTAGGCATGCGAGTGACTTTGCCGGCCCATCGAAGAAGTTGTTTGATAATCATTGCCTCAGTTCTCGTGGTATTTGCTTCATCCAAGACATTGACGTTCGTCAATTTTTATTTTAATACTTCTTTTCTGACACTTTCCCTAATTGTCTGGGGTCAGCACTAATGTAGAGGGATGTATTCACTGTTGCGCGTTTCTGAGGTGCTTGGTAGTGTGATGTGTTGTATGTAAATGAAGGTGTGTATTAAGACTATCACAAAACACGCAGCCTCTGAACTGGAGGAATTCAGCGGCTAAAATCCTTGACCAGGCTGGGAATCGAACCCGGGAACTTGTAAAACGAAGACCACTACACTGACCATCCAGCCAAGGAACAGGATCAGCGTTGTTGGTATTTTTCCATTCAAGTGTCTATTGTAAGCGGCCCAAGTCTCGCATCCGTAAGTAAGTAACTATGACAGGGTAAAACTTAGCTTAGTCTCGATACTGAAATCGTGGCTGCCGAAAACTTTATTGAAGAGGGGACAGGATGTCGCATTACTGCATCTCAGACGATACTGTGTTTCAGCGTACAGTATATGCTAGCTGCTAGCATTATTTGTTGTGAGGTGGCTTTCAAGGTAAGGAAATGATTCGATATTGTGCAAAGTCTTGCTGGAGACTGTGACAGGAGGTCTTGTTGGAGTTTGGTGTTAGTCGGTAAAGAACTTATGTTTTGTTTAAGTTCTAGACCGATAATGTAATGTAATGTAATGTAATATAATGTAATATAATATAATACAATATGCCGGACCCGTGGCGTAGGCGTAGCGTGCTTGCCTCTTACCCGGGGCCCCGGGTTCGATTCCCGGCCAGGTCAGGGATTTTTACCTGGACCTGAGGGCTGGTTCGAGGTCTACTCGGCCTACGTGATTAGAATTGAGGAGCTATCTGACGGTGAGATGGCGGCCCCGTCTAGAAAGCCAAGAAAGCCTAGAGGATTCGTCGTGCTGACCACACACCTCGTAATCTGCAGGCCTTCGGGCTGAGCAGAGGTCGCTTGGTAGGCCAAGGCCCTTCAAGGGCTGTAGTACCATGGATTTTTATAATATAATATAATATAATATAATATAATATAATATAATATAATATAATATAATATAATATAATATAATATAATATAATATAATATAATATAATATAATATCAGTACAGACCATAGAACGCAGGCTATTAAGTAGGACTTTCCTGGTGGATACCCAATGTCATTATTTATCTAATAGAGTACCTCAACAACATTTTCACTAAACGATTTTGAAGATTCCACACGAAGAGTTCTAAGAAATATGTACTGAAATTATAGACATATTTATATACATAATGGCCATGGAAACGAATCGCTAAGAGAAAGAGCGAGGAGGATGGAAATGGCTATTAAATTATGCCGTGATACCCAACGGTTCAGATCGATCTTCTTCCAAGCACAAGTGAGATTCTACAGCCCAGTAGTCAGACCAGAATATTTCTACACCGCGGAGACAATAGCCACGATTGGCGAACCCATGACTGAAAAAAAAAAAAAAAAAAAAAAAAAAAAAAAAAAAAAAAAAGAAAAGATGTTTCTCTGGAAAATTCTAGGACCCAAGAAAGTGTCCGAGGGTTTTTACACTTCATCTCGGATCTAATTGGGATCTGTGTGAGAGAACAGAGAACATTAGCACCACTATCAGAAACAAGGAGACTGACGTTGTACGGACACCTTAAGAGAATGAAACCAGACAAACGGGAGTATAGAATGCTCGCTCATGAGGAGCAAACTCATCCACGCTGGCTTAAAGATGTGAATGAATATCTAAAGGAAGGAGGCAAAAATATCAAAGAAACTCAAGACAGAACAATCTTCTGGAAGAAAGTTGCCGATTTAAGGAAGAATCCACAAAGACATCCTGCCTAACCGCTCAACATATCGGTGGAAGAACATGACAGAAGAGGAGCCTGTGATTGATGAACCTCTAGCTACAATGTGAAGAAAAAGGTGTACAGCCTCCGAAAGAAAATGGCAGGTAGCTTGTGTAGCCGTAGCCTACAGCTGGCTGTATCGATCTAATAATAATAATAATAATAATAATAATAATAATAATAATGTGGATAAAAGTATTCAAATCTCGTATCAAGGTAACCCCGTTCTCCTTGTTGAATTAGGCTTTGAGGCCTGCTGTTATGACAAGTAATCTTATATGTGCTATATTGTACAAACTACAGAGTCTTGCGGTTCCTAGTTATATATAATTTTGAAATTAAAATAATAGTTATAAACGAAAGATACATTTCTGACAGTTGCTACAAGGAAACATTACTCCTTATCCCAGAATTAAAATCCTTGAATTGGCCGGAAAACGAACACAGGGCCTTGGAATAAGAGACAGACACGCTACCTCTGCACCACAGGGCTGGCTAAAAGTAATCATAATTAGGTTAGTATTATATTTACGACGTCTAGAATGTCTTTTCATTTTCTCACAATTCAGCCTGATCATTCTTTTTTGGATGCACACATTTTTCTTTCGATTTATCGGAACTCTTTTACGTCCCCTGAGGGTGGAATCAAGGGATGTATTATCTGCACCCCTTGCACGATAACAACCCAAGAATCTGTACTCGTTCTCTAATCTTCTAAGCTCCAAAACATATCTATGATTCTATACTTTTCCATATATAGCGGAGAAAATGTAGTAGTGCGAAGATTTTTCTTGTAAAGGGAAGATGACAATCTCTACCTGCTACCAGTCTTAGCTGTTGAACCGTTCTGATTCTCTCAATATCGCCGTGAAAGACAGGCGAAATAAGGGTTTTATTTCGTTTATACAGAGTGTATCAGAACTATACAGACAAAAAATAATCAGATGCTCTTCGTGTTACGTTAAGTGCGATGGTACGATCGGATTGGCGAAGAAAATAGTTCCTTTCGAGAACATAGGGTTACTTGTTACTTCCGGGCGCGCGATTCAAAGTGACACACTTGCCGTATTTGGAAAGGAAGGGAAGGAGGGGAGAGGTTAGTGGGAGACAGAGGTAATGCTCGGTAAGAATGCACAAGTTTCTCGTTCGTTTCAAAGAGTCGCTTTCCAGCCCGAATAAGCAGTGCACAATTTGTTCTGCACAAATTGACTACTATGCGAACCCATTAGAATGAGAAGATGTACTTTAACCAAAAAAAAAAAAAAATACAGGCGGCTTTTCAGGTCGTTCGCGACACGCCACACATCCTGAACAGAGTCCAAGTGTCATTACTACATTGTTGTGAACTGTGCATCGAAGTAGAAGGGGGGCATATTGAACATCTACTGTAATCAAACCATTGGGCGTATTGTTTCCTTCGTTCAGCATTTCATTCCATATACAACGTTGTGAGTGAAGGAATACACAATCGTGGGGCGGCAGCATTGCATCTTCGAGCATGTTAGATAATAGAGAACGTTACTGCGACCAACAGACGATCTGCTGCATTTCTTGACGGACAAGTGTGTCTTAATTACAGTGTGTACAGTATACTTGTACTGTGTATGTATGTATGTTTAGTCCTCAGTCCGAAGGCTGGTTGGATCCTCTACAGCTCCGCCATCAGCTGTCATAAATGGCCTAGGCATCACTGAAGAGGCGTACTAGGGAAATGGGGAGTGAGGTAGTTTCCCGTTGCTTTCCTCACCGAGCCAGAAGTTGCTATTACATATCAGTCTGCCAAGCCCACTGAAATGCATGCACCAACTGACCCTATGAGCAACATTTTCACACCATTCATAGCAGGGACTGGCTGCATAAGGAATGGCATTACTAGCATCACTCATACCTCAGTCACTTTCATCTTGTCAAAGCCAAGGATAAAGCTGAGACAGATCAATGAAAGTAACAATATTGCTCTAGCCCATACCAGAAGACGTAGGGCACTGTAAACACTACGTCCTGCCAGCAAAGGCATACTTGTACTGTGTATGAAGTTGAAAAATGAAAACCTACAACCTGTTTTCCAGTCACTGACCGGGTCAGGGATGGAATGAATGAAGCCCCATCTTGCGGCGAGGATAGGGATTGTGCCGGCTGCCGAGACCTGTCGCACTCCTCTGCGGCAATGATTAATGACTGACAGATGAAATGATAGTAGAGAGTGTTGCTGGAATGAAAGATGATAAGGAAAACCGGAGTACCCGGAGAAAAACCTCCGGCCTCCGCTTTGTCCAGCAAAAATCTTACATGGAGTGACTGGGATTTGTACCACGGAACCCAGTGGTGAGAAGCCGACGCGCTGCCGCCTGAGCCACGGAGGCTACTGTGTGTGCAGTTACGGCTGTTTAATAAACGAAATGTGGATATTGCCTGTAAGAGACAGACAATCCTGTGCGAGTCGAACAAGGAAACTTTTACATACGCGCGGAGTAGTATCTCTGCCTCCATCATACACCCCCCACTTCCCCTCCCAGCCCTTCTCTTCCCTGAAGCACGGCAGCGGCTTATGCGCTGGCATAGCAAATACGGTGAGTTCGTCAATGTGAATCGCGCGCCCAGAAGTAACAAGGTAACCTCATTTTCTCGGAAATAAAACATTTTCTCTGCCAATCCGATTGTACCATCGTACTTAACATAACACGAAGAGAATCCATGTTTGTTTTGTCGGTATAGTTCTGATACACCCTTTATATTTGTATGGGAACTGTTTACATTTCTTTTCATCATCATCATCATCATCATCATCTGTTTACCACCCAGGTTCGGTTTTCCCTCGGACTTAGCGAGGGATCCCACCTCTACCGCCTCAAGGGCAGTGTCCTGGAGCTTCAGACTCTTGGTCGGGGGATACAACTGGGGAGAATGACCAGTACCTAGCCCAGGCGGCCTCACCTGCTATGCTGAACAGGGGCCTTGCGGGGGATGGGGAAGATTGGAAGGGATAGACAAGGAAGAGGGAAGGAAGCGGCCGTGGCCTTAAGTTAGGTATCATCCCGGCATTTGCCTGGAGAAGTGGGAAGCCACGGAAAACCACTTCGAGGATGGCTGAGGTGGGAATCGAACCCACCTCTACTCAGTTGACCTCCCGAGGCTGAGTGGACCCCGTTCCAGCTCCCGTACCTCTTTTCAAATTTCGTGGCAGAGCCAGGAATCGAACCCGGACCTTCGGGGGTGGCAGCTAATCACGCTAACCACTACACCACAGAGGCGGACTACATTTCTTTTACTGTAGCAAGGTGGCCGTTGAAAGTGTGACCTGGGATGGAACTGGCGATATTTGGATTCATAGTTCCCTCGTGGCCCATGTAACAGTATACAAGGTCAGGAAGGAAAGATGCTACACGCAAGACGGTAAGAGACCAGGGCTGGACGAAGTTTAGAGTAAAGCGAAATAAAAAGACAAAGAGATAGTAGGAGACGTTAATGAACAGAGAAGTCTCTGGCTATGATCTCATAAAGGCAGCGAGGAGAGCTCCCGCTCTACACATTCAGATGAAGTGACGCGGATTGAGCCTATCTTCTTTCTTCCAGCCCATGTGCTGCTTGCTAACGAAGTGGAACTAGCTTGCGAGGGGAACTCATAGAATGTAAATTTAATCATTATTAAAGGACAGAATACGAAAGCAACTGTGCAGACTGGAATATTTCAAATTTACTTCCCTTCGTAGTGAAGAAATTACAAATGCATACGTTTATATCATCCGCAGAATATATTCGGAACATCCAAACCCGTATGTAAGGTAAGTATATAGAACAACTTTAGACAGAAGCACTCTTAAATGTTGAGGCCTGTCGCACTCCTTTGGGGCAATGATTAATGATTGACAGATGAAATGATAGTGGAGAGTGTTGCTGGAATGAAAGATAAGGAAAACCGGAGTACCCGGAGAAAAACCTCCCGCCTCCGCTTTGTCCAGCACAAATTTTACATGGAGTGACCGGGATTTGAACAACGATACAGTCCAACCAGGATCAACGAAGAACACGGAAGGGCAAACCAGTCAATAATGTAACTATGTAGGTCTATGTACGTATGTATGTGTCAATAGGCTTCAAAATTCAACACTGAGGGCGTTACCTCGGCATGACCGATTTCTGAATCCCGGAAAACTATGAGCATTTTGAAACGAAACGTTAGGTCCTTGTACTTCGTAGCCCACATGACACTAAGTTTACCGAGCTCGATAGCTGCAGTCGCTTAAGTGCGGCCAGTATCCAGAATTCCGGAGAGTGGGTTCGAACCCCACTGTCAGCAACCCTGAAGATGATTTTCCGTAGTTTCCCAATTTCACACCAGGCAAATGCTGGGTCTGTACCTTATTAAGACCACGGCCGCTTCCCACTCCTAGCCCTTTCCCGTCCCATCATCGCCACAAGACCTATCTGTGTCGGTGCGACGTAAAGCAACTTGTAAACATTCGTGGCTCATGATCAGAATATCAAGATATTTCCTTTTTGTGGTATAATGTCGCACTAAGACATCGAAGATTTCCGGCGACGCAAGGATTGGAAAGGGGGAGGGCTGGGAAGGTAGTGGCCGTGGACTCAATTATGGTATTATGGTACAGTCTCAGCATTTGCCTGGAATGAAAATGGGAAACAACGGAAAACCATCTTTAGGCTGCCGACGGTAGTATACGAACCCACCATCTAGCGCATACAAGCTGAAAGCTACGCGACCCTAACCGCACGCCCAACTCGCTCGTTTCACTTAGAACTGCAACCTTGTTTGTTTCCAACATTTCTTATTATCTGCCCAATCATTTAGATCTCCGTTAAGTGGGAGGAGGGGTTATACATTTCCCAACGTTAAATTTCGTAAAATTCGAATGTTTATAGATCAGCAATTACAAACGCTTCTTAAACATAATTCTGCATCATGATATATAGTCGCTCAAAAACAGAATAAGCACGTTGTATTGTATGTTCCTCGCATTTAATACTTTGTCAGTCTTAATTCTTAATTATTGTTAAAATATAATTCACCTCCCATTTAGACACAAACCCTGTGGATACCCACAACAGACATTATAAGTTCATTTGTTTTTTAGAAAAGTGTACCTGCGAGGAATTTATATAACACCATACGCTCATTCTTTTTCAAGTGACACCGGGCGAGTTGGTCGTGCGGTTAGGGGCGCGCGGCTGTGAGCTTGCATCCGGGAGATAGTGGGTTCGAATCCCACTGTCGGTAGTCCTGAAGATGGTTTTCCGTGGTTTCCCATTTTCACACCAGGCTTAATTTAGGCCACGACCGCTTCCTTCCAACTCGTGAACCTCTCCTATACCATCGTCGACATAAGACCTATCTGTGTCGGTGCGACGTAAAGCCACTAGAAAAAAAAATCAAGTGACTCTACATTCTCTGCAATTCCTGAAAAATCTTAACCTAAGGCTTTGCTAAATGTCAGTGTACTGGCCTTCGTGTCAAATGGCCTTGGGTTCGATTCTCAGCCGGTTTGGGGATTTTTAACTGTGAATGGTTAACTCCTACGGTTCGGGAACTGGGTATTTATGCTCCTCTTAAAACACTTCTCTTCATTTACATACGACACATCACACTATCACAGAAACACACAATAGTGAATACATTCTCCCACATGAGGTTGGCGTCGGGAAAGGTATCCGGACGTAAAACTGGGCCAAATCCACATCAAAAGCCGACCCCAGTGAATTTGGGAAAAGGTCGGGAAGAGGGAGATAAAACAATCAAAAACCAATTAATCAAAAATATTTCCATAAAAATGTGTATTTCCTTCGTTACTTTTCATATTGTAAAAAATGGCACTATAAGTCAATTGTTTAAATTCAGTATAAACCTCCACGGAATGAACCTGGATCATGTTGTTCATAAATAAAATACACAATCATGCAAATTTTAAGTAAATGTTATCAACAGTTTTTGAAGTATGATGAAAACCATGCGTTCAGGGGAAAGTTACGGAAAATGATCAAAAATATATAACAGAGTGTGAGTTATTCATGAATCTTTACAACATTTACCAATAGATGTATTTTAGATAATTTCCCTTTTCGCCAGATTAAAGAGGAAAGTATTATCTATAAAAAATAAAAGTGCATTTTCTTTTACCCATGAATGTGTACCTCCCTCCTTAAAGAGACCTGTGTCCTACTGGTACTTAGAACGAACTGTGCAGTGCCACTCATGACATCTGTAATATAAATTATACTTGACTGCTATAAAATGTGAGCATGTTACGTAATTCATGCTCTAGCCATGTGGGGAGAAACTGCGTACAAGTACTGGATCGTTTAACAGAATCTGGAGGCAGACGTCAGGGAAGATGTACTACACCAATTCTCAAGACATGAATGTCGACTTCACCCAATTAGTTCCTGTAAGTTCGACGTAACATCTCTTTGACTAACAAACTTCCCTGTTACATCCTTCTCCATGAACGAACATATTTGCTACTTATCCTGGGGAGAAAGTCATCTTTCAGATACTAATATAAGGAGTTAGAGATCATGTAAAGCAATTTAGGTCACACGTATTCTACAGCAATCTCTCTTCAGAATATTTAACGTTATGAAAGAATAGGTAAAATTCTAAATAAATAATTAGTCAGATGAACACAATATCACAAGTAAGATAACTGATAAAATAAAAACCAAGAATTTAACTGAATCAATCGTGGTGAAAATCTAATTAGTGTAGGCGAAAGGTTTTTCGTTGTTCGGTTATTCTTATGTATATATGTTCAGTCCGTCAGCGATGCCGCTGGTGGGATACTCAACAGCTCTGCCATCAGCTGTCATAGATGGCCTAGGTATCACTGAAGAGGCGTACTAGGGAAAGGAGGAGTGAGGTAGTTTCCCGTTGCTTTCCTCACCGAGCCAGAGTTGCTATTACATATCAGTCTGCCAAGTCCACTGAAATGCATACACCAACCGACCCTATGAGCAACATTTTCACACCATTCATAGCAGGAACTGGCTGGATAAGGATTGGCATTACTAGCATCGCTCATACCTCAGTCACTTTCATATTGTCAAAAGCCAAGGATAAGACAGAGACAGATCTATGAAAGTAACAAAATTGTTCTAGCCTATACCAGAAGACAGGCCATGAAGGCCCTGGGAGGGGTGGAAGGTAAAGGCTTCCACTATCCGTAACCTCGGCACTTGGTGGGGTAGAGTGGTTAGCTCTTCGCCCGGCAGCCTTTGCCCCCAGGAATTAACCTGGTACTCATTTTTTGATACCAGAAGACATAGTGCACTATAAGCACTAGGTCCTGCCAGCAAGGCATGGTTATTCTTAGGCACTACTAAATATAATGCACAATATTTCAAGCCCTTCGAGTGCAACTTTTAATGAAAGTAATGTACTACCCACTGACGTCTGGAAGTGTCATTAAATGTATGATTTAGCGCCTATATAGAACAAATCCCTTTTGGGGCTCTCAAAACAAATGCGGCTCTCTTAACAAATGAGTTGTCAAAAGAAAGAGAATTTTCCGGCGCTGTGTACTCCCACTTTATAAATAATATTAACGATTTGTTGAAAAAGAAAAAAGAAACAAGTCTCATTTTCTCTAAAGTTAGCTCCACCTAAGTAGTTATACACGTCTCACTTCCGCTGCCATCTATCACTTGCCATGGAAGTATTTCTAACTTATCGCTGATTTTTCGTAGACAACATTCTAGGCCTTATCATAGTACACAATTTGGCCGTCTTTTGGCATGTCTTATCGGCCTCGCCAAGCAACACTGCTCTGCTGTGGGAAACCTTTCGACAACCTTTGTCCAAAGAGTTTTCAAGACACCATGATGCAGAAATAAGTGCCGACCGAGCTTAGTGTTAGCTGGAACAAATATGGAAGAAAATGCGAATAATTTGGGTTACCCAACTGATTGCGAAGAACAAGGAGAAGATACAACATCGAAGATCAACAGGCAGAAAACAAACATAACTGTTATGCTTATTAGAAACCTCAACGCTAAATAAGGCCTTATCAACAGGGCGAGAATGGTCATAACTAAATTTACTAATACTGCAAAACTTACCCATTCCGGAAAGACTGTTCTTATTCCGCGAATAATCATCATATCCGACGATCCGGTTCAATGTGACCCGAAAACAGCTTCTCATTAAAATTGCCTTCGTCATGACCATTAATAAATCATAAGGTCAAACACTGCAAAGTGTTGTTGGCTACTGAGTGTATGATTCGAAGCAGTGCATCGATTCATTCAAGTGTCCGAGTGAATCGATTCACAAGAACGAAGAGCTCATGGCACACGATTCAGTTGACTCGCAGCAGCGCTGAGTTGCTCGTTCACGGATCAGTGAAACAACACAGACACACAATTCATTATCGACACACTGGACATTCGCGGGGAGGCGAACTTCCGCTGCAGCGGAAAGAATCGTACGATGTAACGAACTCCCACCCTCAGCACATTTGAAAATAATACACACTTCCATTCACTGTCCTCTTCCTACAGGGAGGCTTAAGTAATAGATGGATTTATTTGCAGTGTTAAAAATATTCGACAATTAATTCAACTCAACCCTCCAGCCTACCTTATGACTGTAAGCCATGCTCATGACTACTCGAAATTGTCATTTACAAGACTTCAATAATCGAATCACGAGATCATCGGTGTACGTGGACAGCGAGCAAGTGAGCCCACTGACGCAATAACTTAAAAAAAAGAGATGCTGAATCAGAAAACCATATGGCCAACTGTATTTCTCGGGTAGCCTATACAAAATATGACGATTTAAAAAATTCTCTGCTGATAGAAAGAGACATATTTTCAAAGATGACTGAGCAAGTTGGCCGTGCGGTTAGGTCGCGTAGCTATGAGCTTGCATTCGGGGGATAATGGGTTCGAATCCTACCGTTGGCAGCCGTTAAGACGGTTTCCGTGCTTTCCCATTTTCACACCAGGAAAATGCTGGTGTTGTACCTTAAATAAGGCCACGGCCTCTTCCTTTCCTCTCCTAGCTCATCGTCGCTATAAGGCCTGTCTGTGTTGATGCGAGGTAAAGCAACTTATTTGATTTATATTTAACATGTAGGCTACTTATTACGAAAAGCATTTTTACATCTAAGTCTGTATATATAGCAGAGTTGTGACTTTCAGAGAACTGTGGAAAAACCATTGGTGTATAAAATGTGAGTTATGCCAGTTCTTCTTCGTCTTCTTCTTCTTCCTATTATTATTATTATTATTATTATTATTATTATTATTAGACTATTATTAACTACGTAAGTTCTGTACTGTAATATAACGAGCATGTATAGTACTGCACAAGTACCTACTTTTTTTCCCTGCATTTCATTTCATTTTTTAACTTATTTGTTTTGTATTATGTATGCAACGTGAATACAAATGAAATTTTCGTGTTATTTGAGATCATTTAAGAAAGGTTTAGGCAAACAATTGATAGGGAATCTTCCACCTGGGCGACAGCATTAAATGCAGATCACTGATGATTGTGTGTACAGATATTTTTTCATCCAATTCTACATAGTTATTTAAAGGAGTTGTCACTGTGGGGGGAAAGGCTTTGTAACATCAAAATTTGCTGCGAATAGGTGGCTGCAGGAGAAACCTGAATCTGAAAGCTAGATGACAAGTAGAAAAGCATTTCATAGAATGAAGACCAAGCTGCAAGCACTGAATGTTGCTGCTGCTGTCTTATCAGTACACAGTACGCAGATGCAATAGGAACGGTGACTCTAATATGCCGTGAATCGGATCACTGCATCGATTCAGTAACGTGAACGGAATCAAATGAATAGATTCAGTTAAATGAATCGAATATCCCATCACTACTGCAAAGACCAGGGTTGTACTTGCCCAATCCCATGTTCTCGCATGGAGAACTTCATTGTACCTTTCTCTGCAGTACAAGGTTCTCCTAACCCCACGACCAACCCGCTCGGTAGTAGTAGTAGTAGTAGTAGTAGTCGGGGCTTCCCAGACGAGGCGGTAGAAGCGTACTCAGTACATCCGAAGGAAGATGGTTCGGTTCCCCGTCAAGTAGAGAGACATTTTAAAGTGAGATTTCCACTTCTCGAGAGACGCATGGCCCTGGGGTCCCTCAGCCTATAGGCCTCCCAGAAATGAGTATTTAAATACCATGATAATTCCTGTGAACGAAGGCGGCCGGGCATACAGCTAAACACACTATCCGACTTACTGCCGAGGTTATGATTATGAATAGGGGACGTCCACGATAGCAGTAGTAATAACACTAGTTTTGTTACGCTGTTTTCTTCCATTGAGAAGCACGGGTCAGTTTTGATTACAGTATTATTATTATTATTATTATTATTATTATTATTATTATTATTATTATTATTATTCTACATATTAATAGTAATATTTGACCATAGTATTGAGAAGGGTGGTCTGAGAACCACAAGCGACAATGGTTTCGTAGCCCAAATAAATCACAAACGCACAGACAACATATCCACAAAGGTTATCAGAGCGTCTTTACATTCACTACGTAGGCTACGCTGTCCTAGACTCTTTTTAATAATAATAATAATAATAATAATAATAATAATAATAATAATAATAAATTCCTTTCTAACTATCGCAGTTGCGACAGTGTCAAAATGCTGCCCCGCAAGAATTGTTTAACCTGGCGCAAGCAAAATACGTTCAAATGTCATCGACTTACGCTGGTATTGAACCCGCTACCTTCGGAGAAAAGTGCCAACCACTAATAGCCTGCACCATCGAAGTCGATATTTTACATAAAGCAGTAATATAAAGAGGTTGAGGACGTATCTGGTAAATGGTGGAGTCTTCCTTATCATTCATTATGAATTAATTCATTTAACGACACTTGCAGAAAATATCAAGGGAGTCTCTTTGTTCTAGGTGACCTAATTTTTTTCACTATCATGTCTGCAATATATATCCTGTTTTATTTAATGCAGAACAGGAAGAAAGCAATCTTTGAAACTGTCGGCTGAGACGCAGGCACACAATAAATTTAAGAGCCTTCTCTCCACATAAGAGATAACGCTACCCTTTCTGTCACATCTCCAACTACGCTGTACAAAAAATGAAGTCGACGGATACCGAGAGACAAGACACGTGCCAGAAATGAGAACTTTACACGTTAGTTCTGAGAAAGCGCGGAATAGGTTACATTATAAATTCAAGAATTACGAACGGAGCGGAAGGAGGGGTAAGTGCGTGCTAGGTTCGCCGGAAGGAAACTGAAAAATAAAGAAACGAAAACTTCCACTTCTAGAGAGGTACCGTATATATTCCTAGGGCTCACTCAACCTGCAACAGAAATAAGTTACAATAATGTTATTCATTTTCACGTCCCACGAACTACTTTTACGGTTTTCGGAAACGCTAAGGTGCAGGAATTTTGTCCCGCATGAGTTCTTTTACGTGACAGTGGATCTACCGACATGAGGCTGACATATTTGAGCACCTTCAAATACCACCGGACTGAGCCAGGACCGAACCTGCCCAGTTGGGGTCAGAAGGCCAGCGCCTCAACCGTTTGAGCCACTCAGCCCGGCCAGAAATGAGTTACCGGTTAGTTAAGGACAATGCAAACCTTTACCTTCCACTCCTCCAAGGACCTTAATGGCTCTTACAGAGATTACTACTGCTGCTGCTATGTATGTGAGTCTTAGCCCAAAGGTTGATTACATCCCCAACATTTCCACCATCAGCTATTTCAGAACGCCTAAGCTTCACTAAGGAGGCATACTAGGGAAATGAGGAGCGTGAGCCAGAACGTGCTATTACATATCAATATGAAAAGGCCACTGAAATGCAGGCACTAACCGATCCTAAGAACAACACTTTCACGTCATTCATAACAAGGACTGACTGCGTAAGGAATGATGTTAGTAGCACCGCTCATACCTCCGTCACTTTCAAAATGTCAAAGCCAAAGATGACCTATGACAAACAGAAAACGGCTAACTCCTTGAAATTATTTTAGAAACAGAATTAAAAGAATGTCTTCAAAATTGATGGTTTTAAAAGCTTAAGGTGTGAACCTCGAATTTCTAACAGCTACCAGCTTTTCATCACTCGGCTTGAAAGAGTTGGTCTTAAGCTCATAATGATAAAAGAGAATATCAATGTAATTAGTCCAAAATCTCGAACTTCCAAATAGGTCTCCCTGTCCAGCATTTTAGAACGTCTAAAGAAAATTCTAAACACACCATAAGCCGGCCTAAATGATTATCGCTAGATATAGCTGTTCTGCGTAAGTTTCCTGTGCTTAATTTCTGGGGCCTGTTCCACGAACGAAATTTGCAACTCTTCATTTTTGCACTTTTCAGTTCAGATTTTGTTCCACCATCACTTTTCAGATTTAGCTTGCAAAATGAAAAGTGAAAAGTTAGGAATCTTCTCACTTTTGAAGCCTGGTACAGAAATGCAAAGTGCAAAGAAATGAAGTGAAAAGTTTTCCGAAATCTTGCAAAGAGATGATACCCTTTTCATCTTTTAATTAGCAAGTATGTATACTATTTCTCGACGAAGAATTTGGTTTAGTGATATAAACACGTTACGATGAGAGCTTTTGTTAGCATCAAGTAAGGGCAGTGATGAAAAATCCAACAAGAGAACGTGCAAAGACAGGATTAATTTTCATAACCTCACTTCGACGGAATTTCGCGAGTGATTTCGTATTACCCCAACACAGGCTGACTATAATTTTGAAATGATCGGTCATTTATTGAAAGAAGCAACAAAAGGAAGTCAATCCCTTTCCGAAAAAGAACAAATTCTTATATACTTATATTGGTTAGTAAATGGTGCCCATCTGCACTGTGTAGCAGCAATGCATGGGACGTCAAAATGAATTATTTGTAGAAATGTTACCAAAGTCGTAGATGTTACAGTAAATGTAATATTTCCTAACACAGTCCATCCACTTAATATAGCGACGGGATTTCTAGTGGAAGGTGAATTGCCCCTGTGTGTGTGAATGTGTTGGCGGTACTCTCGTTAACATTGATGCGTGTCATCATTTGAGAGTTGCCAAAAAGGATGTCCCGTTGCTCCTTGACAACTTCCAGCACAGCCAGCTTCTTGTAATAACCTTTCTTTCCCATGATAAAAACTTTAAAACTAACGGTACCACAATTATACCGTCAAGTTCGCCGCGAAAAGTAAAGCATTAAAATCATAGAGAGTATTAGGCCTACACAGTTTGCCCATGGAATAAACTTGATCGGATCACTCATTCGCAAAGACTTTTCACTTTGCGAATAAATTGAAAACTACAACCTAGATCATGGTGGAACAGAAAGACTTTGCACTTTGCAAGAATTGAAAAGTATGTATGTATGTATGTATGTATGTATGTATGTATGTATGTATGTATGTATGTATGTATGTATGTATGTATGTATGTATGTATGTATGTATGTATGAAATACAATAGAACCAGGATTGTCTTGGTATCTGTGGGACTGTGTGTAAATGTGAATATAAGGGTCTAAGACTGTAGAAAGATGGTCTGTGACGTGTTAAAGATACTAACTGAACATTTACGCTGGAGTCGAAAAATTTGACTCGGAATCGATACGAAAAGTTGCGTCTCTACCGTCTGTGATTTTAGAGAATTCACCTAGCCTGAAAACACACTTTCAGTAGTTCTACAGATAATTAATTCACAACGAGCAAGAGGTTGCGCCGTTTGGGTTACGTAGTTATCGGCTTGCATTCGAACCCCACTGTTGGCACACCATTCAAATGATGGGGCTGTACCTTAATTAAGGCTAGTCATTCCCTTCCCACTCCTAGCTGTTTCCTATCCCATCGCAACCGTAAGACCTATCTGTGTCGATGCGACGTAAAGCAAATTGTAAATTAAAAAATACTAATACATTCACTTTCTTTAGACTCAAATCTCTATTTCCATGGTTGTTGCGAGTGAAAGTTTACGGAAATACAGAAACGATCTTAAGGAGTGAGGTTTAACAAACAGATATCCAGTGTGTCTAACGTTACTATCGTTAGAACTTCTCTTTAAAATATTGAACCAATCTTTACAATGCTCCCTTCTTAACCAGACCCATTGTGCGTGTGAAGTAAAGCCCCAACAAGCTGCAGTGAGCTTGTCTGCACAGAAACAAAACTCATTACAGGTTTCTTCTCTTTGCGCTCGCATTGCCAGGCTTTTGTGGTTCTTGTAGCCGTCTGAAGTCCATACCCATGAGGATGTTCTACTTCTATTACGTTCAGTTTCCATTTTTCCCCATCTAAAGAGAACTGATAGTAATGAGTGGTGACTGTTGTTTCAAGGAAAAAAATTACAGGTTTATCAGAGACGTTAAAGAAATTCAACAAACCTATACAGCTCTATGTGAGAACTTTTCCTTTTACGCTACATGCTTCACGTTGCACCAGCATACAGTAGAATGGTTTCCAGGAATGCTTAGAGAGGAAAGGGATGAAAGTAAATAAAATAAATAAATAAATAAATAAATAAATAAATAAATAAATAAATAAATAAATAAATAAATAAATAAATAAATAAATAAAATGAATACATACATAAATAAATAAGCCATATCTATGAGGATAGAGCTTGTATTCTCTTTCTTTTTCTTTCTTTCTTTCTTTCTTTCTTTCCTTATTTCTTCTACCCCCTTACGTTCCTACTTACGAAAGGCAACAACTGGAGTGAGTAAAAATTAGCTTGTTTTCATAATTTGTGACTATAATAATGATTTACCACAACTTACCTGTAGAGTTCAAGGGAGAATAACGCGGCGAATGTGACATAAATTGAAATTTGGAAAGTGAAAATGGCATACTCGCGATTTTGCCACTGTATCTTTGGTAGGTAACTGATCATGTGTATGCACTATACAGTAAGGAATATGTCAAACTGTATTCGAATAGGGCCTATAGCTAAACTAATTGTAACAACGGCCATTTAAAATGTAAGCCAAGGAGAGTCAAAGTAAAATTAATGGAAGATACTGCTATGAAGGGCAAATTCATAACGTCACCTTGAAACTGGTTTTTCCTTTATTTAACAGTAACGAATTTCATGTTCTTTAGTTTAACATGGTGCCAACAATCTAGAAAGAAATCAACATCAAGATTACCGGTGAAAGGTAGATCTATACTAGTACCACGCAGAGTCGTGAGAGCTTCGATGGACAAACCGGAGCCTCATTTATCAGGGAGATAAGTATCCACATTCACGAGTTCCATATTTTCCACTATTGAGGCAGGAGATACGCTCGCCTAGGACGGCTTTGAGATGTTCAAGTCTTTTAACGCTCTGGAGTGGTGATTTTGGACTTTTGAATTTTGAAAGGCCGCTCTATACTCTCGAGTGTGTTTTCGATAATTTTGAAGCCGTTTATTGTCCATATGCCACGACATCTTGCGAAAGAAAGACAACTTTCACTACTCTTCGCACCACAATTTTTTTCAAATGATCCTTACACATATTTGATTTTCTTTCCACGTAGAACTCACGAATATGATTCAAAAGACACCATACGCAACGTGCTACCACGCCGGAACTGTCAACCGCGCGACACGGCGATTTTAGTACTTTAAGATGGCAGCACTGCTATATCTATCACTCGACGACGAAGTCATCCCGAAGTAAGATTCTTGTTTCTGGATACACTTGCTCTTCCCCTTTACAATGAGATATTGAACACTGGCATTGCAAGCGTTGTTTAGAAATGATTTCGATTTCTGTAACGCTCACCGGCCCAAGTATGGTTCCGAAAAAGACATATTTTACGTCAAAACAAACAAAAATATAAAGGGATTACGTTAAATAATAATAATAATAATAATAATAATAATAATTAATAATAATAATAATAATAATAATAATAATAATAATAATAATAATAATAATAATAATAGCATAATTGGTTTGGTTCTTTTTTTACAACTTGCTTTACGTCGCACCGATACGGATAGGTCTTACGGCGACGATGGGACAGGAAAGAGCTGGGAGTAGGAAGGAAGCGGCCGTGGCCTTAATTAAGGTACAACCCCAGCATTTGCCTTGTATGAAGTTTGGTTCTATTGCTAACATGATAAGTGAGATACTTCCAACTGAGGGAGTACCAACGATTCACAGAGTTTCAGTTTAAACAGCTCACCATATTATTATTATTATTATTATTATTATTATTATTATTATTATTATTATTATTATTATTATTATTATTATTGCTCGACTCATTGGTTAAGTGGTCAACGTTGAGGCCTTCGGTTCAGAGGGTCCCGAGTTCGATTCCAGGTCAGGTCGGGGATTTTAATCGCCTCTGATTAATTTTTCTGGCCCGAGGACTGGGTGTTTGTGTTTGTCCCAACACTTTCTTCTTCATATTTAGGCAACACACTACACTACCAATCACCACAGAAACACACAATAGTGATTACATCCTTCCATATAACAAAGCGGAGGCGGGGCAGGTTTTTCTCCGGGTACTCCGGTTTTCCCTCTCATCTTTCATTCCAGCAACACTCTCCACTATCATTTCATCTGTCATTCATTAAGCATTGCCTCAGAGGAGCGCGACAGGCTTCGGCAGCCGGCACAATTCCTATCCTCGCCGCAAGATGGGGGCTTCATTCCATCCCTGACCCGGTCATTGACTGGAAAACAGGTTGTAGGTTTTCATCCCTCCATATAGGGTTGGCGTTAGGAAGGGCATCCGGTCGTAAAACAGGACCAAATCCACATGTCCGACACAGTTCGCACCCGCGACCCCACAGGAGTGGGAAAAGCTGTATAAAAATGAGAAGATTGCTATTATTAATACTTTTTACATTTTGCTTTACATCGCACCAACACAGATAGGTTTTATTGCGACGATGGGGTAGGAGCGGGAAGAAAGCGACCGTGGTCGTAATTACGATAGAGCCCCAGTAGTCTATTTGCCTGCTGTGAAAACGGGAAACCTCGGAAAACCATCTTCAGGGCTGCCGGTAGTGGGGCTCGAACCCACTATCTCCCGAATATAAGCTAATAGCTACGTGACCCCAACCGCGCAGCCATTTTCTCGGTATTACTCTTATTCTTATTATTAACTAAAACGTTCTCCGTCATTTGTCAAGTATTTCTGGGGTCGCTGCCTCTTCTCTGACTCATCTGAGGTTCAGCTGGAGGCCGGATGACCTTCCTGACCCTGCGAGAATTTTTAGGTGATCCATCGCTCATGGTAGGCTACAAGTTAAAAGTCCGTTTTGATCAATTTGTGGACTCTACATGACCACTTTGCGAAAATTAACTGAAAATGTGCTTTTAACGACATCAACAACACTGAGCTTCCACGACCTAGAAGTGGAATGAGATTGTTGGAGCACTCAGCAATAATGAGACATACAACGCACACGAGAAAGTTATTTCAATATACAATTGAGTCCCGCTAATCCGAACTAATTGGGACGGGGGCCTGTTCGGATTGGCAAATGTTCGTGTTATCAGAATTATTTTCCAAATCCAGCTTTACGCCGCAACTTCGAAGATATGCGTACAATAACCAAACAGAAATAACTGACTCTGTAACGGAAAATAACTGCAGAATGATATATGTGGAGTGTTGCGTTTTATTAATTTCTGTGTAACCAAACACTATGAACCCCTGTTAACTTCGATACGTTATTTCAGTTCGGTCTCTGTCTGAAAATAATATCGCATTACAAAGTACAATATTATTTTATATTAGTTCCTACACGAATAACATAAATACCGTACAAATAATTTTCATTTAGAAAAGTAATTTTTTATTTCATTACAACTTTGGCACTTGAAATATTTTAGATCGGATTAACGAAGTTTTCGGATTGTCGGGGTTCGGTTTAGCAGTACTTCCTCTCTAGGAAAATACAGATTATCTACACGCAATTCCTGACATTCGATAAAAGATAGCAGCGAGAGGGCACTGGCATCTGAAGGCCATCCTCTCTATGGCCATCAGCCGACATGACCGAGACTAAAATAAGCGAAAAGTGACCCAAGTCAACAGAAACATTTCCTCATTTTCTAAGAAGAATTTTAATACTCTTACAAGGTTCAGATCAGCGACAATCGATGATAATAATAATAATAATCGTATGGCCTCAGCTACCGTGTGCAGACATTTCAATTTGACGCCGTCTGGCTGCCTGCTCGTCAATTTCGACGTTCCGTTTTACTCTAGGCCCACTAGATGGCAGACCGAGTAAACCGAAACTTTCTTGGGCGTCTATGGCTGAGATTTAATGAATTTTGTTGGGTAAACACCAAACGTGTCACCAGAGACCTTTTACATGCAGACATCGTACGACATGGAATGTCGAATGGACTTTTTTCCGCCCTTCAAAAATCCGACTACCTCTGCCAGGTTTGAACCCGCTATCTTGGGATCCGGAGGCCGACACTCTACCACTGATCCACAGAGGCAGCCAGCGACAATCGATAAAATCGCAGAACTCTGGAGTATGAAAGAAAGGAAGGAAGGACCTTCCCATCACCTCTGTGAGCAACCAGCGCTTAGTTGACAAATGGCGTGACGTCAAGCAATTTGTCTTTCGAAGAATTAGAATTACGGAAATTAATGTCAAAAGAACCATATATCCTCCACAATTTTTACAGTGTGTCAAGTTTGTATTGTTTGCCAGAGGAATCTAGTAAAAGATTCAACATTTTTCATTCCAAGTCATGGAAATAATATTCATTAACAATATTAGAGGGAAAATGTCACTATCTATAATTATGTGATCAGATACAGTACATTACGAGCATCCTATTAAAATCCTGCTATTTTCACTCGTGGAGCTTAGATGGAATTATATGTTCAAAATACGATTACTCTCGGCCATGCCAGGAAGTACTGCTTGTTTGCGCCCGATGCTTTGCCATCTGGCTCTGTCGCTAGGTATTATTGTGTTTCTCTACACGTTACCATGCGGTGTCTCTTCGATGGTCCTTGCCTTCTTCTTTTTTTTTTTTTCTTCGTAAAATCCACTTTGGGGGGTTGGGGTGATGGAGGACTGATAAAGGGGTGTATTATTATTTCCATGGGGATACTTATATCTCAAAACGTGAAGATGTTAAAAACGTGGAAATAGGTATTTGGAATCTCTTTTAAAAATAAAGTAACATGTTTTTCGACTTGAGAGTAGACTGTTTTTCACATATAAAGTTTTATGTCGCATGGTCATCATAGCCCCAAAAGGCAATACCACAAACTTGATTTACTAAGAGTTTCTTGGGTAAATGAAACTCAATTTTTCGGTGACATTTTATACTTTAGGGATTTTAAGATAATATCGTAGTACAGTACCTAGCAACGATTACTTTTTACAAACTACGAAATCCACGCTAGCGAAGCCGCGGGAAACCGCTAGTACAGTATATTTCATGTATTTTCTACGAGATTCTTCTCGTGAGGAGGGAAGGTGGTGGTGGTGGTGGTGGTGGAGAGGCTTGTTGCTAGTAAAGGAGGTGATTTTTGTTTGAAGAAGAAGTTCGTCGATAAAATCATCATCCTCTCTTAACTCGATTATATATACCGAGCTCGATAGCTGCAGTCGTTTAAGTGCGGCCAGTATCCAGTATTCGGGAGATAGTAGGTTCGAACCCCACTGTCGGCAGCCCTGAAAATGGTTTTCCGTGGTTCCCCATTTTCACACCAGGCAAATGCTGGGGCTGTACCTTAATTAAGGCCACGGCCGCTTCCTTCCCACTCCTAGCCCTTTCCTGTCCCATCGTCGCCGTAAGACCTATCTGTGTCGGTGCGACGTAAAACAACTAGCAAAAAAAAAAAAAAATTAACTCGATTATGATATTTGGTAAAATAGTTTTTGTTGGAAAATTTCATATAGGGTCTATTGCTATTCAAATTTTCTCAAATTTTGTTGAATATTTTATGACCTAAATTTATAAATAAAGAGCTTCATTCATGATTGTAGTTCACAATTATGGGAGAAAGAGGTTCGACGCTTCAACCTTTCGAAGGAGATGAACATCTTGTACAAGCGACAGACATATTTCGAGCCTTCAGCCAAGAGATGTCGTGGAATGACATTAGTAGACGAGCATACTTGAATGGAGACTTAAGTAGGAAACATAATTTGAAGGTAAAGTTGGAATTCAAGAGGACAAATCGGGGTAAATTTTCGTTTACAGGAAGAGGAGTTAGGGATTGGAATAATTTACCAGGGGAAGGGGGGCTGCTATAAATGTCCAACTTCTTTGAAATAATTTAAGAAAATACAAGGCAAATAACTGATAGGGGATCTGCCACTTGGACGACAGCCCTAAATGCCGATCAGAGATGAATGACTGATTAATACTGCTTGCTTGCTTGATTTATTTATTTATTTATTTATTTATTTATTTATTTATTTATTTATTTATTTATTTATTTATTGAGGAAAAAAGAGGACTATAAAAAGGGCATGAAAACTAAATACTTTCTAGGCCTCTTAAACCCAATACTGACGAATATAATCATATATACTAATATTGGTTGCATATTCCTCTATCTACTTTTAACGGTTTCGGAAACGCAAAGGTACGGAAGTTTGTCCCGTAGGAGTTCTTTAACGTGCCAGTAAATCTACAGACACGAGGGTGACATATTCGAGTACCTTCAAAAACCACTGGACTGAGCCGGCATCGAACCCGCTAACTTGGACTTATCGCCTAAACCACTCAGACCAATTGAAGAAATTGAAGTTAACCGCAAAGGAGGTAAAGATGAAAGCGAAAAGTCTGGCATAAGACATATTGTTTAAATGTTAATGAGACTGATCTTGATTAGGAAAGTAGCAGGAAGGAGAGAAAGAGACAAATCCCATCTCGCTGCTCAAGAACGTGATATGGCTAATGGTGGACAATTTAACGTTGCTAGCGCTGGTAGCGCGCTCTCTCTTGTGTGTGTCGCAGTATGATGTAACTGCTCCGCTATCTACTCAGATACAGTTAACTCGGCCAGTTTAAATGGGCTGTGTAAGTTGCCAGATACTGTGTGATTACACTCAAGGATAACACTGGCCAGATAGTCGCCACATCAGTTCAACGAGGGGGAATAGCAGAACAACATGAGCAGTCGAGTTCTGATGGAGCACAAATATAGCCATGCTATTAAGTTTATGAACATTTCCTTGGGGATTGGTGATGAAGTGTCGGCCTCCAGATCCCAACATTCCGGGTTCAAACCCTGCAGGGTAGTCGGATTTTTCAAGGGCAGAAAATTCCTCACTTTCTTATTTCCTACCTGACCTTTCTTGGTAAACTCCTGTTCTCTTCTGGTCCCGATGGTATTAGATTTACGAGACCCAGAGAGTCTTTCATTTTCAGGTCCTTCGTAACCCTTCTCTTTCTTTTGCGGAGAACCTGATTTTTTCGAAGGGTTGGACTTCTCAAAATTTTTCCTCTGATTGGTGTTAAGAGGGCATAGTTGCCCAGATGCATTTCCCCTTAAAATAATAATCACCACTAATGTACTGCATTACACTTGCAGAGCACGACAAGTTCAAATGATACTCCTTCAGCTGGAGTGACAGAAAGAGCAGGCTGAGTATTGAGAGTGTGAACGCGTTGTTCCGGCGTAGCGAAGTTTAACAGCCATAACCCAATACAGTGCAACACTCAATGTACGAGAGCTGGCGACTGACAATTTAGGCCTTGTTCACGCCAGCACACATCTCGGTGTTGCCAAGCCTTGAGCGGTGACAATGCACGGAGTAACTGCGCTTCAACATTGATGGAAGGGTCTCCCGTGAGAGCTGGGCAAGCACTGCCCTATGGTCACTATTCGGCAACATTGGGCGCCCCCCAAATACTCTCCGTTTCAGAATTAACCCTGGAGGGGCGCGTAACGGTCTTTTGTTTATAGTTTATAGTTCTTAACGTAGCGGGCCGCTAGTTTCCATCCCCTCAGTACCTTGCCTCTGACTCATCCAATATCAGTGTGCGTAAACATTCACCCCTCACGCTCCTCATTTTCAGTCGGAATGCATTGTTTTACGGACCCGGTCTAAAACACCTGGCGCGCCCAATGACGTACGCGTGTTTATGAGTTAAGTTTTATTTTATTTTCTCAGTTGTAACCGTCCAGGATTCTCCAGCCCTACTAATTTAATATAATATCATTTTACGCGATATCATTTGATATCAAGTTTATCCGCCATCGGCAATTATTCGTAATAACATATGTATTCTACGCCAAGCATTTGTAAATAAGGTTTTTGCAATCATATTGTGTATATTATAACATCATTTATTATTTATTATTATATTATGAAAGATAGGAATTTATTATGTATTGGATTTGGTTAATATGTTGAAATATAGTTGTCATTTCATCTCATATTTGTGTATACGGAAAAGGTTATTCTTGAGCGTGGAAAATTACATGACTCATGGGTTTAACTCATGAGCCAAGGCTAGTAAACAGCGACCCGCGCGCGAGGCTTGCAAGCTGGTCAGCAACATCATCGCCACGCCTACTGGACTTGCAAGAAAGAAGAGAAGGGGAGTTGATAATTCGATCTGCGAATCAGATACTTCGTTGTATATGAGTTTTGAGATTGAACTGTTACCAAGAGTGAGGGTGAACCCGGATATATAGAGATTCTCACTACGAGAGCGGCATCCTAACTACAACTTCTGCTGTGATCCTATCTACTATTAGAACATCTACTATGAACGACGTTATTGATTTTAGAAACAGTGTGTGGTCGCTCCGCGACATAGTTATTTTTATACAGTGTGTTGTCGCTTCGATACAGTACTTAGCTGCGGTTATGTTATCGGATCTGCGTGAGACGAAACAAGCTTACGGCTTGTGTTATATTCAGTAAATCTTCGGGACGAAGAACTACGTTTAGTTCAAGTCTACGGAATTTGGTACAAGTCTGTACCGTACAAATAGTATAGCTCAGTTGGATTGAGATTTCTACTAATATGGAAAAATTCATATCTCTGAATTTTCTCCTCTTACGATCAACGCTGATCAGTTTTTACAAGTATGGGGCCAATGTCTACTTTAAAGACTAGGCAATTAGGGAGTGCTAGCCCAGATAGCCCGTACCACATCAGAGAAGGAAGGAAGGATGTCCATGCAGTCAATTCTACATCGAGAAGAAGAGAACGAATAAGCACGGAAACCCGATGACTTCAACGAAAGCTGCAATTGGTGAGCTTCAATTAGATAAAGCAAGCAATTAGTAAATTCAGTAAAGTAAATTCTAAATCCCTCCACGCTTTAAGGAACTTTTTCGATTCATCTCATTTTTTTGTATAATAAATTCATTTGTATTTTATATTGCGTTAATTTTCTTCCTTGAGCGATACTTAATGGCTAATTATTTAAAATCCTTCCCCTGTGATGTAAGAATAAGTCTCTATGCTAGTAAATATAAATTCTGGTTTACAGTTTTGTTTAAAACTGTAACCCTGGCGCCCAAACATCACATAGAGAAATGGGAAACCATGGAATGTTAATTGTTTCTATTTGCGTGGCAATTTGCGGGCAAGCCACATATAGTTTATTTGATATTCATGTGTCCCAAAGGTAATAACTTTCATCTCCCCAAGTGTCTTGATGAAGAGAGTGAACAGTTACACAGTTAAGCCAGTAAGAATGTGCCAGTTTTGTTCGATTTTTGTTTAAAATAGTGCTTTCGAAGTTCAAATCATCATAGATAGAAATAGGGAAAGAGAAATCGAAAGACTCGCAAAGAGCGTTACTCAGTTTCACGCACAAACCACCGTTGCCCAATGACTTTGTGTTTTACTATCTTGAGCATTACTGAAATTAATTCGTATATTATTTTCAAGTACATGAAAGGTAACTTTGACATTCAAAGGCGTAATTATTTGAAAGAACTAAGCCAAAAGCTATGTGTGAGATATCTGCAAGAACGCAATGCTATTCAAACTCTTCCTACGGGGCTAAAAAAGGAACATTCGCCAAATAGGACTGCCTGAAGAAGAGCAGCTCTCTGTATCTCCACAAGGACTAGAAGGACCTGGAAGATGCGCCTACTGCAAAGAAACAAAAGCAACAGAAAAACCAAAACTACCGGAATTATGCCAGCGACATATCTACAAAGAACACTCGGTAGTGCCAGGTTCGGTGCGGTGCGGAAAGCCAAGAAACTAATGATGACGCAAAACTGTTTAGCGTCCAATCTTTGTATTGTTAAAATACCTTTGAACATTATTTACAAGTTGGTGCAAAATTATTTACTAGTTCTGTAACATTAAAAATATTTTTTGCTTAATCTGTGCTATATTTTCCTGACCCGGTCTAAAATACCGTGTGCGCCTCCTCACGGGGTTATCTCTACACGCCCTCTCCAGGGTTAAAATATATTGCCTGAGCGATGACGGAGTTTCTTCTCTGACGGGAAGCTGAATACCGCCTCTTAGCCAGGTCGATCTTTTCCCCGCGAGAGTAAAATCAAAGATTTTTCCCGACTCATTGGCAATTCTCGGAGAAAAGACGAGTAAAAGGGCATAGTTTTCGCCCTGGGATCTCAGTTACTCGCCCAACAAAACAAAAGAAAGTCTTGCATGACAAGGACCAGAAGGGCAGGACAGAGTTACCGAAGTTCGCATTTCTTGTGGGGTTTCAGTTGGAGTTGCCGAGCTGTAACATCACAACACTGCTTATAACACTCCTTTTATGAAAATCAAACAGGCCCCTACTGGAATTAAGTATATATAGAATATACACATGCACTTAATACATTTTAAAATATGTTCAACTAAACGAAAGGGTAAAAGTTAATGTAATGATAAGAATAAAAATAAGATGACAGCAGAGCACAACATTTTCTGATGGAAAACTAGAAAGTGCGCGACTTGTTAGGGATTAAGTAAAGTATGCTGTTACAGTGTTGACACTCTGATATTTCACTCTTTTTCTCTTTAGTTACTATTATAAATGAAAGCTATTAATATTTACGAATTGAAATTACGCAGTGAGTACATTTACTAGACAAAGCTTGATAATGATTCCACGAACTCTCATTCACCATTGTTTCCAAGCTCATTTCGGTCACTGAACTTGCTTATATACAAATTGAGCTAATTAGGCTTTCATAGAATTAGTAGTACAGGCAGATTCATAAATAATAGCGGGCAATACATAGTAGATAACATTTTAAGTTTTCCTTGAAATTTAAATACAAGGCTGTATTCGCTTCTTTTATAATTCTGCCTTCCTATTACACAAGTAGTCTATGGTTCGAGATCAGACATAACAGAAACATTAAAAGAATCGTTGCCATTAATGCTTTCACGGCCCGTGTCTATTAAAAAGACTCCATACAGAGTAAAGCCGGAATTACACCTACCGAGTACTGGGCCGAGTCACTCGCTTTGTTACTCGGCCGAGTAACTTACTGAGGAGCAGGTTTGAGTGCTTGAGGAAGAGACAATGGACGAGGAAATGCGGGTAAGGTAACGTGGTTCCGTGAAGGAGGAAAATGAGAAAAATTAAGAGTGTTTTTAAACACTGTTGCAAATGCTGTCATAATAGAGGAAATCGAAGATTAAATTAGCGATAATAGAAACCAATTATGAACAAGACCCTGACTATTAATATGAGATAATAAAGAAGGAACTGCAACTCTGGTAAAGGAATTTGGAACTGAAGATCTCAGATAATATAGTTTTATGAGATAGGGTTACATGAGGGTTTTTTTTTCTTTTTTTTTTTCTTGGAACGATGCCTCCTAAAATTCAAAAAGTAGACACTGTTTTGCGAGCTGCTATTCCAGCAAAAGTAAAATGATAGGTTACCGAAGAAATCGAATCAAATAGCGAGGGACAACACCAGAACACTCCTAACACAACTGGCTGATTACACTGGCCGAGTGAAGGGCGACTGAAGCGCCGAGGTGAGTGGGCAAGTGGTGGAGGTTCTTATTCGGCCGAACGGTTGGGGGACGTTCCTATCCACTGTCTCGCCCTAATCACTCGCTAACCGAGCTCGATAGCTGCAGTCGCTTAAGTGCGGCCAGTATCCAGTATTCGGGAGATAGTAGGTTCGAACCCCACTGTCGGCAGCCCTGAAAATGGTTTTCCGTGGTTTCCCATTTTCACACCAGGCAAATGCTGGGGCTGTACCTTAATTAAGGCCACGGCCGCTTCCTTCCCACTCCTAGCCCTTCCCTGTCCCACCGTCGCCATAAGACCTATCTGTGTCGGTGCGACGTAAAGCAACTAGCAAAAAAAAAAAAAAAAAAATCACTCGCTCGCTGCTAGGCCAAGTACTTATCAGTTTATCACATTAGCCGAGCACTCGGCCGAATGCACTATCTCGGACCAGTACTCGGTAGGTGTAATTCCGGTTTAAGTGCACAGAACTGTCGATTAAGATATTCCATGGCCTAATATACTCCGGAAAAAAAATAATAGAAAAAGGCCATCAACAGAAACGTTATCAACGAGTTGGAAAGGACGGTTGTAACCTGAAAACGGAATACCAGGCTGCCGCTTAAATAGGTAAACGTAGTGTTTGTTAGTGTATGTACATTGCACATTCATGCTCCAACAGGAAATATTGATGAAGGACTAATGCTACCGTACTTAAGACATTGTATGTAGCAGAACACCGAACACGAGAGTTATGAAATGAGAGACCCGCTACACAGTCTCAGAGCGGCATTCACTGCCTCTGAAGCTAACAAGGGCAAAGGCCCTCAATCACAAACTGGACTTTACAAATGAAATGAGAGCCTTAAATGACGACCTGTTGTCAGGTATACAAAATATGATTAATAAACAATCAATACCACATATTAAGATTTTAAAACATTATAAAAAACTTATCTGAAAGAATGTTTCCACTGATCGGAATCAGAGTAAAGCAAGTTATAGTTTACCGCTGGTGTATAAGCATGCTGTTCTCAGCGATAGGAAGATTCTTTCAATATTAGCTTGAAATTATAATTCAGTAATACAGTGTTTTCTCTTGAGTAAAATAAGTTTTTCAGTCTATCAGTAAGGTATGGCTCGGTTTTAGAGGATATCAACCGCTCTACAACCAAATACTCGTAGTAGTTTAGCGAGAGACTCCTCGTCTTTTCTCTGTGGATCAGTGGTAAAGAGTCGGCCTCCGGATCCCAAGATCGCGAGTTGAAATCCAGCAGAGGTAGTCGTATATTTGAAAAGTGGAATGAAATCCATTTGACATGTTGGCAAGTAAAATATATTCTCAGCTACAGGAATGTGGTGTGTATATTACAATTGAGTACTTCAAGAATAATGAGCTCAAATGATGAAACTGGCCAATATGTGAAGAATTTCGTGCAGGTCAACCCAGGTCTGATCGGATCGATGTCGGGCCGCCGTAATGCTATGGACGCTCACAAAGGATGCTGTAGGGCTCGGTGGGATTACAGTCCTCTTCGATACATCAGAAAGCACACGTAAGTTCCTTTCACAGAAATGGTATCTATACGCTGCTCTTTCAGCATCATTTCAATACATCCCGAAACCCCCGCACATCGATCTACCAACAGCAAATTTAAAGGTCCATTTTTTCATGCTTTAGTATTACGGTTAGTCAGCAACAACATGTGTAGTTGTTGTTGCTTAATTTAAACATAAGGAAAAAGCACTACGTATCAAGTTCTTTGTGGATAGAATACATTCGCAGTATTTATTTATTAAAGCATTGTTGTGAAAATTACAGGTTCATCCATTCATGAAATCCATTCCTATCAGGAAATTCATTCATTCATTCATTCATTCATTCATTCATTCATTCAATAGTAAAAGCTCTCTCCCCAGTTGGTGGTTTTCCGTGACTGGATTAGAAAACCCTTTTCATGAATGCATGAACCCAGTTCATTCATTCATTATCAGCAAGTAATATAGTAAATTAATGGTTTGAACTAATAATAGAACTTAATTACAAAAGGAAGAGCTAGAGGAAGAGGGAATAATATTGGATATATTCAGTTACATCAAGGCGACGTTTATACCCTGCCTGTCGGTTAGGCACTCTAATCTTGATAAAGTGGATCGGCGAACATGGAACCTGTCATTTCTTCCACTTACTTGTGTCACACTCCTCGCTTCCATCACTCCTACCGACCTCACTTGGTCAACTCTTGTTCTCTTCCGACCCCTATGGTATAAGGCTTGCGAGGTCTAGGAGGTATTTCATGTCCACGAGGCTATTCCCTTTCTTTTGCCGATATCCTCATTCATCGAAGGGTTGGACCTCTAAAACATTTCCGTGTTAAGAGAGGAGGGCTGCCCAGTTGTACTTCCTCTTAAAACAAAATTTACCACCACTCGATCCTGTGTAACACTGGTAACCGAATGACTGGGAATCATACTGGTCAAGGACAAGGAAAGTAGGTTGGACGATTGGTAGAACTGAATTTAGTAACGGCAAGTTGAAATGTAGCAAAACATGATCATATAAATTTTAAATTCTAATCATTTGTAGGTTCTTATATGAATATTGTTATTCTGTAAGTTTCGTGCTGCATATTCGTTCTTCTTCTTTTTTTTAATTACAGGAATATTCGGGTTTTCGTCCGGCTTCTTAGCTGAATTATTAGCATAGGCTTACGGTAAGACTCTGGTTCAGAGAGACCTGGGTTCGATACCAGGCCGGGCTGGGTATTATACCCGCGTGTGGTTAATTCCTTTAGCTTGGAACTGGGAGTGCATGTTCATCTACACATCTTCACTTACATCTTCACTTACAACCACTACAAAAATACGCAAAATGTACTACATCCCTCCACATAGGATTGACGTTAGGAACGGTTCCAGCCGTAAAATTGGATTTAATCCATGTAGTATACAGCTCAGGAATAATAATAATAATAATAATAATAATAATAATAATAATAATAATAATAATAATAATAATAATAATAATTGTATCGGGTGATACACCCCCACGCCGCTAAGTCAAACCTTGCGCCAGTTGAAACTCCTCTACTCGAGGAAGCCTGAACTTTATCTACTGTGTTAATTTTCAAGTTTCTCAGAAAATGTCACTACTTGGAAATTTTGAAGTTTCTGAACTGGGCCGTTTTCGATGTATATTTGTTTTGCCTGTAGTAAGAAGTGTGGACATTCTCTTCCAGATGGCACTACTGAAGAAATACAATTATGCACCCTGGTGCGAAGTGAAAGAACTATGTTTTTGAAGAAATTTGGTGTTCATAAGTTTGTTCTTTGTTAAATTTCTTTCAGTCATTGTTTAAGTTGGCAATATTAACCCTTTCTTTCCCCTTGTTTTGAATTTACCAATCCCGAATTTCTCGAATTAATTTTCCACCAATAATGTGTTTCTTCTTCATCTTGTGTAGGGGTTTTCTTGGTTAGCCAATAAAATTCTTGTGGGAGGGTGTTCTCATTCTTGAAACGCCTCGAACTTTCCGCGAGAGTATATAAACTGCTGATTTTCGGGTCTCCGGGCCACTTCAGTAACATCTTTCAGTGTGTAAAGTACGTAGCAGGGGGCGGGAAGCGCCTCTTTCTTCGGGCAGCAGTTCAACCACAAGGTAATGGCCGTTTAATAAATTCTTTTCTTGTCAGCTCAGCAGTTTAACTCTCGGGGCAGGTCCGAAGCCTTTCCACCATGTAACTTTTCCCCTAAAATGTAAAGACACTTAGTATATATTCTATCTTTTAAACTACAAATTGGGATAGAGAGTGCTTAACCCTCTCGAGCTCCCACTCATATTGCTTTGAGGTGAACTTATTTTTCTCAACCGTTTCTTCCAGTCTAGCGTAATGTAAATTGTCTTCTCATATAAGTCACCTCTTTAGTATGGGATTAGCCCTTGCATTAACGGCCTAGTGCCAAGTAGGTTTTACACAAAATGTATTAGGAGTGCAGCTTCGCCTCCTCTCAAATTGGTATTGTCGAGGCCATGTAATATTTCTGTTTCTTCACTTAATAGGCCTCAGTAGGTTGGGTATCTTTTTACCCCTGTGTCTATGTCCTTGGAGGACAGCTTGAAAGTTGAGTTTTGGTGTGGCCTTTGATAGGCTTAAACTTTGAGAGCGGATCGCTCTTTTGAAATTGATTTTGGGTGCCTCGAGGAGGCTTTACCTTGTAATTGGGAGCAAGTGCTTCTGAACATGATTGGGGTCTTCTGCCCCTTTGTCGAATCTTGTTTTTTTTTGGGTAAAGTTGGGCTAATTGCTCAAGAATTGTGAGTCCGGGGCTCGAAGCCCAAATCCTGTGAATACTGTAATTGTACATTTGTTACCTTGCTACTCTGTACCTGCCATTCTTGTTATTTCTTGATTTTGCTAAGAAAATATAACCTTGTTAAATTTTATCTTAACTTTAATTTCGTATTCTGAGACCTGTTCACCCCCGCACCTTCTTTCACCTCTACTGTTCCACAGATACCTCGGAACAATAATAATAATAATAATAATAGAAGAATAGGAAGAAGAAGTATCATGTTTGCATCTATAAAAGTGTCCGGCTCCATGGCTAAATGGTTAGCATGCTGGCCTTTGGTCACAGGGGTCCCGGGTTCGATTCCCGGCATGGTCGGGAATTTTAACCATCATTGGTTAATTTCCCTGGCACTGGGGGTGGGTGTATGTGTTGTCTTCATCATCATTTCATCCTCATCACGACGCGCAGGTCGCCTACGGGTGTCAAACCAAAAAGGCCTGCACCTGGCGAGCCAAACCCGTCCTGGGATCTCCCGGCACTAAAAGCCATACGCCATTTAATTTCATCTATAAAAGTCATTTCCAGTCCTAATTAACTGGACGAAGGAGACCGTTAATATTTAAGGTAGTAATAGTTGGCCGTGTGGTTAGGGGCGCGCACCTGTGAGCTTGCATCCGTGAGATAGTGGGTTCGAATCCCACTGTCGGCAGCACTGAAGATGGTTTTCCGTGTTTTACCATTTTCACACCAGGCAAACGCTGGGGCCACGGCCGATTCCTTCCTACTCCTAGCCCTTTCCTATCCCATCGTCGTCATAAGACCTGTCTGTGTCGGTGCGACGTAAAGCCACTAGCAAAAAAAAAAAAAAATACTCTCTCTCCAGTTCCTGGCGATCCGGAACTAGGGGAAGGGAGACTAATCTTAAACATAATATATGGGGCGTAGGCCTACAGTTTCAAACACGACCAAGTCCATCTTTTGCACGTTCTGATGTTTTGACTTCCATGGATTCCTCTTTACAAGATGAATACAACGAGAACTAAAGTGGGTTTCAAATCCGGCCAGATCACATTTAAAATTACAGCAAAGAATGGCGTTTCATGTCAAAGTCGGCCATGTCCCTGTTAACTCGCACGAGCCAATAACCCTGCGCTATCCAGTCACGTGGTGTGTTCCGGTAAAATGGTTGACTGAAGTTTGTTTGAGTCACATGTGGTGGTTTTGTTTGCGTGTATTTTTTATAAACATTTTATAAATAATAAATATATATAATTAATTGGTCGTTTTTAATAGTATTCATATTTGCTGTGCAATAAAATGGAGGAAATAAATAAATGCCATTCCAGAAAGCAGCAACATGATCCTTCCACCTGGAGGTGCACGAGGGAAAAAAGCTGAAATGAGTATAATCAACAACGTGTTGTTAGTGGTGATTCAATCAAGGCTCGGTGATGTGTTTCGAAGGTACGATGGTATTGAATAGGTATAATATGAAGAATATACATTGAAGTAACTATATGAATCCACATATTTGCAAAATATACACTATTTAAATGTAAATTAGGCTCTACATTGGTTACAATGTTGGGTAATTTTACACAAACATAATGTTTAAAATAATAATCTTTAAAGATTTTTCACTAAATCTTGTATCATTTTTAATCATATTTGTTCCAAATAAAGTCAAGATGAACACAGTTGGAAAATAGGCCTAATCTAGATTTATTTTTTCCTTACGTACTCCGCGATGTCTTTACCACAGTACCCAACCTGTTATCACAGAGGAACAAAAAAGTGTAGGCTACTGAAAATGAAAGATATAAAAGACTTTCATAGTGCATACTATGCACACTCCGTTAAAGCTAAACAAGGTGGTTTTATTCTAAGGTACTGTCGCATAAGCATGTCCAAAAGACGGCGAAGCAGAAATAATGTATATTAGGCCAAATTTTCTAATCTAATTTTTAAAGATGGCCAAGTCCTCGTAGGTTAGTTTCAAAATTGGCCTAGCCCCATAGTTAGTTTTAAACATGGTCAAGTCCAAATTTTAAATACATTTTGCAATTCATGTAATATATTTAGACTGTAAAAATTGTATAGTAATGAATTAGATGCCTCTGTTAAGCAACATAAAGAATAAGCTGTCTGAATATATATGAATTAATATCCTAAACGAGTTTTTTGCTTCTCCTGAAAAAAACCCCCAGCTCAACGGACTTGGCCATGTTTGAAGCTATACGCCTCAAGTAAGTCTCGACACTGTAATGTTTTCCTAATTTCCTTACATGATAAATTTTTTCTTCATGACCGAACAGAATATTTCACCACGCTTTAAAGCCCAGAGCTTTTCTGCTTTCCCTGCTACCGTATTTGTTCCACCGTTCGCATCAAATTTGCATCCTTGAAAGACAGCCGTGGAAATTGGTTTTGCTCTCACACTCAGCGCGCAGCCAGGTAACACACACACCATCACGGCAGCCGGTGCGTTGTCATGGTGATGGGCCAGTCGAGTCAGTCCTGGTTCCTGTCGCACACACTTCACTAACTTCATCCAAAAACGTACTCTTCTACTATTAACCTAGACTAAGAGAACGCGATGATTCTCTCTTCTCCCGGAAGAAAGATTCAATGCAGTGTTCTGTACTTGAAGAATGTGGAGAATTTGGTTTTCATTTCTTATATGTACTTAGCACTGATAATTTATATTTTTGTATGTGTGCTGTGAGTGTTCCTTGTACACGGAGGATGACCAAATGTTGTTCCAACAGGGTCAATTAAATAAATAAATTTAAAATGACGTGAAGATTTTTCAAACTTGAATAAATTAACTTCGCCAACGATGTTGGCTATACCAGTTACCGAGTAGGTTACAGGTACTAACAAGGTTTATAGCTTCTAGCAGATGACAAGCATTGTAGGCTTATTTGTTTACAAGTTGCTTTACGTCGCACCGATACACATAGGTCTTACGGTAACGATAGGATAGGAAAGGGCAAGGGTCGGGAAGGATGCAACCATGGCCTTAAAGGTGTGATAATGGAAAACCAAAGAAAACCATTTTCAAAGTTCATTGTAGCTTAGCATTGTATGCAAATTCCTTACATTTTAGTGAATGTATATTCATATACCGTATCTATGCCAAATGTTTCTAATAAAAAATAGAATAGTTTAAAGCAGGGATGGCGAACCAATGACACGCGTGCCACTAGGCGACACGCAAACACGATTTGTTTGGCACGCCATACAATACACTAACAAATTTTAACATTACGTTTCAATAAAGAAGTATATTACAATTAATTCATTAATATTATTTTCATAAATTTTCTTAGGTTACAGCAGAGCATCCGTGGCTCAGGCGGCAACGCGCCGGTCTCTCACTACTAAGTTCCGGGGTTCAAATTCCGGTCAGTCCATGTGAGATTTGTGCTCGACAAAGCGGAGGCGGGACAGGATTTTCTCCAGGTACTCCAGTTTTTCCTGTCATATTTCATTCCAGTGAAACTCTCCATTATCATTTCATCTGTTTGTCATTAAACATTGCCGCAGATGAGTACGGCACAATTCCTATCCTCGCCGCTAGTTTTCATTAGGTTAAATAAATATATTTTATTCCTAAAATTTACCTGTTTTAAAAATGTAAATTTCAATGATGTTTGCAAAATAAAATCTTGAAGTAAACCGGTTCTGTCGGGCAATCTATGGCTGAGTTCTAATTTGTCGGGAAAGGATCAAATGATTCACCAGAGATCTTTGGCCTATTACATGCCGACATCGTATGATATGGAGTGTCGAATGGACAATTTTCCCACTCTTCAAACATCCGACTACTTCTGCCGGATTTGAACCCGCGATGTTGGGCCGACACTGGTCCAAAGAGGGAGCTAAATAATATCTTCTTTAATAAATATTTAAGAAGAATATCGACAATCTGCTGCGTTAGCATTCCGTTCAGCTACGTGACTGATACCACACACTCTTCTATTGGTACTTAGAATGCACGCTAAGCAATCATAGGTGTCGTGGCAGAAATAATTCCTAGTAAGTTCCTCTAAAAACTGTGGATTTCCCAGCCACAAGCTTGTTGTTACTGAAGAACCAATTTCTAACGTCGAATCTGTTTGCCCTCCAGGGTCGACTTCTCCCTCGGACTCAGCGAGGAATCCCACCTCTACCGCCTCAAAACGAGTAATCTACCGGGTGCAACTAAATCCAATACTAAAACTTCTAGGGATGATCGAAGAGGCCAAAATAACAATATATACCCCGGGATATGATATAATTGAGGCACTTTTTGACGCGACAGAATGAATTTATTGTATTTCAACTTCATTGTAAGTCTTACAAAACCAGAAGGGCCAAATTGGCTCCGAGCGAATTTTATTGTTATGGCTAGGATAAAATTCTAAAAAGAATTTATTGTATTAAGTCCACCAATTCAATACAAATTATTGCCATTTAATAAATAGTCTGTCTAAAATGCTACATAGTAGGGCATGTTTCGAACTTGCCTAGAGGTCATCTTCAGCTTGAAATATACAAGGATGAAAAACATGTATAAAGCAGTGATACATAAACAACTTAAACGAGATAAAATACAATTCACAATTGCAATAAAAATCCATGTTTAGAAATGGTGTGGTAAACACGCTTGGACCCACACTTGTTAAAACCAGTGGTGGCCGGTGGTCTCTCAGGTCGGGGGGGCAGGCACAAAACTCCTTTTTTGCTACTGACCAGTATCACCGCACTCATTCAAGTCTTCCACGCGAAAACAAACTAATCCACTGCTGCCAACCCTCACAAAAGACGGGATGCAAGCCACAGGCCCAATCTCAATCAAAATTACTGGTCTCAAATGTTACGAAAACCAAATTAAACCCCATGGCACTACAGCCCTTGAAGGGCCTTGGCCTACCAAGCGACCGCTGCTCAGCTCGAAGGCCTGCAGATTACGAGGTGACGTGTTGTCAGCACGACGAATCCTCTCGGCCGTTATTCTTGGCTTTCTAGACCGGGGCCGCTATCTCACCGCCAGATAGCCCCTCAATTCTAATCACGAAAGCTGAGTGGACCTCGAACCAGCCCTCAGGTCCAGGTAAAAATCCCTGACCTGGCCGGCAATCGAACCCGGGGCCTCCGGGTAAGAGACATGCACGCTACCCCTACACCACGGGGCCGGCATCTCAAATGTTACATATCAATATAATTATTTATAATATTTCTTCTTAAAATATATATAATAGGGAAAACAAGGTCATAAATTATTTAATTTTATTGCATCCTACCATGGAGATTATCTGGCGCATGCTCGTATATTGGTTTGTGAGGACATCTTTACTGCTACACCTTTACGAACTTTGCCCAAGTGAAAGCCACTCATCGGACCCCCCCCCCCCCCCGCGAAACCGCGCCCATCAGGGAGTTTCCCCCTTACATCTCGAACCCCTTCACCATCACTATATACTGGGACGGAAGCTCGCGAGTCCGTGCCTTATCTTCAAACTGAAAACATTTACCAGCGAACTGCACGCTGAAAGTCAGTCACCTAAGTTTTGATATTGCCTAACAGTCTTCCTTTAATGATGAGAATTTACAGTTTTACAATGAAATGTCATTTTCTTAGCATTATTCAAGTCCAGTATATGACTTCAGACGTCGAGAGAAAAGAACCTTTCGTTCGCTAGGGTGGACACCGTCCGGGAGTCCTTAAGGGCCGGCCGCTACTGTTCTAGACATAAATCCAGTACGCTCTATTGTGATAATTTACTTTCAAAACAAGCTAAACAGTAATGCAAAATCAAATCAATACAGCAGGGACAAAATTGGCCCCTCGGTCTTTCTAGGTAGTAGTTGTCATATTTCCAGATCTACTGTGCATTACTATATCAATAAATAAATTGATCAATAAATTGATGAAATATTATGATCATCCGAGTCACGGTTTAGTCAGGAGAAAAGCAAAATATTTGGAAAGGAGCCTGCTAGTGTTAGCCCTGCAACCCAAGATAGAGGGTATGATCCTGGATCACTCCGGTGATATTTGAAGGTGCTCAAATACGCCTGCTTCGTGTCGAAAGATTTACCGCATTGACAGGAATCTTCAAAAATCGTACCACCACTTCTCTAGTACAATAGCAAACACTCGAAAACGAATTCAGAATCAGAATTCAACTTCATCTGCGAGTCCGTAGGTGACTGAACAGCGCAATACGGGAAGCACAGAATTTTCCGCAGAGATGGCAGATAGTCCCAGGTGGAGCAGCAATTGCTCTCCTTTTTCCTTCCTTCGTTGCCTCTTATCGTTCGCTATTCGCCTACGGTTTTCTTTGAAAAGTAGTGTGCCGCGATGAACTATAAAGACCTCCAGGATGAATGGTTGAGGTCTGAGGTCTCCCAGATGTTGACATCAGTGTGACACATCTTCATGTCAGCCATAATTACATCCTTAAATCGCTTGCTATGACCTCCCAAACAACTTTTACCCACTGTTAACTCAGAGTGAAACACTTGCTTAGGAATGCGATTGTGCGTATCACACGCCCTGTCCATCGCAGCTGACGTCTTAAAACCATGGCTTCTATACTGGTGGTATGTGCCTCATCAAATAAGCTGATACTTGTGCATCTATCTTGCCAGCTTATATGCAAAATTCTCCTTAAACATCGCTGGTGATATTGTTCCAACTTTTTAATATGCCGCATGTCCATGATTCCGATCCATATAGTATGCTGGGAACTACAACTGAATTGTATATGAGGATCTTCGTTCCAGCATTGACATCATGATTGTCAAATGCTCGGCATTGTAGTTTGGCAAAGGATGCACCAGCACGGCTGATTCTAAATTAGATTTCCAAATCTATATTTGCGCTTGATGAGAGGATGCTGCCAAGGTAAGGAAAGGAGTTTATTACTTGAAGGCTCACTCCGTCGATGGAGACATTGATCTCTCTATGTCTTTCTCCAGGGACTGGTTGATAGAGAATCTGTGTCTTACTGGTATTCAGTTAGAGAAGTTTAAAAGGCATTCAGGATTAACATTAGTTCTTATTCAGACTGAGTTACAACTGCATTATCATCAGCATAATGTAACTCAAATAATGCTATAGAAAGCATGCGAGTCTTCGCCCTTAGACGGCTCAAATTAAACAGTTTCCCATCCAGTCTATAATTTATCTGTATTCCTGGAGCAAGAACGTCCTTAACTAGCTGCATGACAGCAGCTATATAATTTATAATGAGAACAATAAGAAGGCCAATCACACAGCAGTGCTTAACACCGGTATTGATACGAAATGGCTCTCGAACAGCGTTGGTACCGATAACAGCTGCCGTCATATCAGTGTAGAACAGTTTTAAGATGGAAATACATTTCTGTGGAAAACCATGCAATCCTAAAATCTTCCACAAAGCATCACAGATTATAGAATCAAATGACTTAGTGAGATCAATGAAGACAATATGAAGAGGACTCTTTTGTTCTCTGCATTTTTCCTGAAGCTGATGAGCTGTGAATATCATATCCGTGGTTCCTCTACAAGGCCTGAATCCACGCTGGCTCTCTGGTAGTATTTCCTATACTAAGGGTAGTATACGATTTGCCAAAATTTGAGCAATAAGCTTTTCCAAGGAAGACAGTAATGATACTCCCCGACAGTTATTACAGTCTGTTCGATCACCTTTCTTAAATATTGGAACTATAAGACTACCTCTGAAGTCGGGAGGCATTTCTGTGTTCCAAATTTTAATAATCAGTTCATGTACGTGTCTTATGAGTTCCTCACCACCTTCTATGAGAGCTTCCGCAGGTACACCATCAAGACCGGTGGCCTTGTATCGCCTTGCTTGATTAACAGCACACTTAACTTCATCCAGTGTTAGTAAGGATCCAAGTTCTTTTTTGATGGGTGCTTGTTCTATTGAGTCATACACCTGTTCAACAACAACTAATTCCTGATTCAGGAGACCTTCAAAATGCTGTTTCCATCTATTCATGATTCTTTTAGAAGTGTACTCCTATCACTGGATCAGAGAGGATTTCTACCAAAAGTGGTGGGACCATAAATTGCTTTCGTGGCTTGGAAGGATTGTCGCGACTCTTTGTCTGCTAAATATTGCAGCTCTTTTGCTTTGGCTGTCCACCATGCATTCTTGAGCACGCGGGTTCCTCTTTGGACATTTGTTTTGGCAAGACAAAAAAGGCTTCTTTCTTTGCGAGGCAGTTCACGTCCTGTCGCCACGCATGAAAGGCTTTTCTCTGCTCTGGTAGCAATGCTTCTATGTCTTCATCATTTTCATCAAACCAATCTTGATGTTTCTTGGCATTATAACCCATCGTTTCTTTGCAAGCATCCCGAACAGTGGTCTTCAGGTTCTCCCAGTGTTGAGTTACATCCTTATGATACTCTTCCGACAGTGTCTGATGAAGCAGTTCTCTATATTGTGAGGCATGTTCTGAAATCCCCAATTTCACGGTAGCAAAAGCGTGTTTACAGCTCTTCCGCTGTTTTCTCCTTTGAGAGGATAGAGACAAGTTCGTAACTGATCTGATAATTCGGTGATCTGTCCAACAGCCATCCGCCCCTGTCATTGCTTTGGTGATAAACACGTCGCAAAGATCTTTCTTGCGGACAATTATAAAATCAGTGAGATGCCAGTGCTTCGATCTAGGATGCTGCATGAAGTTTTAAAGCGATTCTTTTGGCGAAAAATGGTGTTAGTGATAGTTAAATCATGTTCAGCACATTTTGAGAGGAGTCGAATACCATTAGAGTTTTCACTGCTAATTCCATCCTTGCCAATGACACCATTCCATACAATGTTGTCCTTGCCCTAGTAAAGCACTAGCGTTAACATAATTATACAAGTTTTCGGCGATGAAAGAACAGGAAAAGGGCTAAGACTGGGAAGGAACCGACCTTAATAAGGTACAGCTCGAGCATCTTGCCTCATAGCTCTTTCTGTAGATCAGTGGTGGAGTGTTAGCCTCCGGATCCTTAGATCGCGGGTTCAAACCCGACAGAAGTAGTGGTTTTTTTGAACGCCGGGGAAAAGTTATTTCGGTACTCCATGCCGTACGATGTAGGCATGTAGAAGATCCCTGGCAAAACACAGCCATAGACACGTTTCTCTATCATCTGGTATAGTAAAACAGAACGTCGAAATTAATAATAATAATAATAATAATAATAATAATAATAATAATCGCTTTATGTCCTACTAACTACTTTTCGGTTTTCAAATACGCCGGGGTGCCGGAATTTAGTCCCGCAGGGTTTCTTTAACGTGCCAATAATTCTACCGAAACGAGGATGGCGTATTTGAGCACCTTCAAATACCACCGGACTGAGCCAGGATCGAACCTACCAAGTTGGAGTCAGAAGGTCAGCGGCTAAACCGTCTGAGCCACTCAGCCCGGCAACGTCGAAATTAACATGTAAGTAGCCTAGATGGCATCAAATCTAAATGTCCGTACACAGTGGCTTCAGCCTGGTATAAAATTGTAAACCACGAGAAAACGTCCACAAAGCTGCCGATGGTGGGGTTCGAGCCCACCACCTCCCGAATACAAACTTCCAGAATTCTGTATACCGCACAACCAAGTCCATCGGTGCCTAGTTTTTGTATCAGAATTGTTTTACAAGTTTAAAATATGATTGCACTCGACTATGCCAGGAAATACCGCTTGTTTACGCCCCGTGCTCTGCCATTCTGCTGTCACTAGATACAGTAGAAGACTAAATCTATGACTACCGAGCTCGATAGCTGCAGTCGCTTAAAGTGCGGCCAGTATCCAGTATTCGGGAGATAGTAGGTTCGAACCCCACTGTCGGCAGCCCTGAAAATGGTTTTCCGTGGTTTCCCATTTTCACACCAGGCAAATGCTGGGGCTGTACCTTAATTAAGGCCACGGCCGCTTCCTTCCCACTCCTAGCCCTTTCCTGTTCCATCGTCGCCATAAGACCTATCTGTGTCGGTGCGACGTAAAGCAACTAGCAAAAAAAAAAAAAAATATATCTATGACTGCTCAGTTAGTCAGTCGGTCAGTCCTTGGTGGTACAGTGGTTCATTTCGCTTTAATGCCGCTAGTCCCGGAACGATCAACACAATTCTATTCTGAATTCGTCCTACTGTTTTTGTGTTCAAAGTACTCAGAAATCCGTCTCTAAAATTAATCTTGCACTATCGGTTAATGGAAGGCTGGTGTGCTGACTGTGTTCTGTCTAATGGTGTGCCTGTTGTTCGCCCCGCTATCCTATACCCATTGCAATAAACAAGCAAACACCAGCGCCGACTCGCCCAAGTGCAATAGTATTTTGAATTAGTAATACCTATCTCATAAGTAATTTACTTACTTACACACATGATCCTCGTCTCTCCAACAAACCAGTACGATAGTTCGTTCAGTTGCATATTAAACAACCAAAGTTGACTACGAATTCACATCACCACGAATTGCTTTTAGATAACGACGGGATTGTGTGGTAAGGTCCCTCTGCGATGAAATGAAAGCTTATAGCCTAGGCTGCTGAATGAGAGCAGCACGTTCAATTCGCAGTGTTGGCAGTACCCACGCGTAGGGAGGAGGAGGTCAGTATTCCAGGGTCCCCTAATTGGGGCTCATTAGCACTCGTTAGAGACTATGTCTCTTTTCGTCTCATCCGGACAGACCGAAGCTGAAGCCATTTCTTGAACGTCTACAACACGTGCCGTGTTCCACGTTTTGTGGTCAGTCCCCAAACCTTGAACTTCACCCAGAGAGTGCAAAGCTGGCAGTTCACACGCACGTATGCATACCTGTGCACAGCAATCAGCCACAACTGCATTTTATCTCTGTAGCTGACTCAAGCAAAGAAAGCTGACAAGGGTTCATGTGGTCATCATTCCCAAAGTTGTTTTCCACAGTGGCTCAGAAGCCTACAAGTTAAAATCGGTTTACAGCGTGTCAAAAATAGTATTATAAACGTAACTAAGGATCAATTCACTCATCTCAGGGCAAGATAAGTTTGTTCGTTCTGTTCTGTTTACCCCCCAGGGTTGGTTTTTCCCTCGGACTCAGCGAGTGATCCCTCCTCTACCGCCTCAAGGGCAGTGTCCTGGAGCTTCAGACTCTGGGCCGGGGGATACAACTGGGGAGGATGACCAGTACCTCGCCCAAGCGGCCTCACCTGCTATACTGAACAGGGGCCTTGTCGGAGGATAGTAAGATTGGAAGGGATAGACAAGGAAGAGCGAAGGAAGCGACCGTGGCCTTAAGTTAGGCACCATCCCGGCATTTGCCTGGAGGAGAAGTGGGAAACCACGGAAAAACACTTCCAGGATGGCTGAGGAGGGAATCGAACCCCCGCTACTCAGTTGACCTCCCGAGGCTGAGTGGACCCCGTTCCAGCCCTCGTACCACTTTTTCAACTTTCGTGGCAGAGCCGGGAATCAAACCCGGGCCTCTGGGGGTGGCAGCTAATCACACTAACCACTACACCACAGAGGTGGACCACGTCCAGAGTAAAAACAGAAAATATACTACACACAAGACAAACCGACTTATTTGATTCAAGCCACTTTTATTAACAATACCAGTATTCAGAATAATAACAAAATAACTCGGCTTATCTGGTTCTTACCGGGGAATACTTAGTATTCTTGAATAATGTGGAAGTAAAATGTAGCTGTTTCTACAGTATTGTGACGAAATGAACTTATCTTGTTTGCGCCAAAGTAGAGAGAGCATAGACCTTAGTAGGTTACTGCAAAAATTTAACAAAAAACGAATAAGAAGACATTTGTTTTTTCTCTAGGATGAGTGAATTGAAAGACTGTCAAATTCAAGAAGTGGACAATACATTCGTAACGTGTAGGAAGCTATAAGTAACACGGCATTCTCCAGGACGATAATATATTTAGTATTAAAGCAACTAATGGAAACAAACGAACGAGTGCAAATCAAGTCATAAAGTACGTAGAAAAAGTGGAACACCGAAAGGAACAAACAATAGGATAAACGCAATGACAAGTCAGTGTGAGAAGAAAACACGAAGGACAAAGACTCCACTTCAAACACACAGCTTCTCTCTTCACGTTCTTCTATATCCACTTCTTCTCAGACCCCCGACGAGTTCGCTTCTGCTTCCCAGCTTCATCAGAAGGACGGGCTTTTCCACTCATTGAGGAGCCATCTTGACAGGTCTCCTCTCTTTCTCTGTACTTATCCGACTTTCTTTTTATCCTACTCCTCCCACATCAAGACTGAAGATCTGCTTCAGCGACGCCTCTTTTATAGCATCTGGTATTCTGTGGTACCGAGACATTCCTAGTTTTTGAGCCTTGCTTAATACGACAAACGTATATACGTCCACCTCGTATACAACGTCCTTGTAAATTTCAGTTTGCATAAGACTTCTGCCATGCCAGAATTTTACTAACTGAAGAGATAAACGCCATTGAAGCTGAAGATGATTTCAATGGCTGCGATATTAATTTGCCGTTATCTGAATTGCTGGAAATGTCTAGATAGTGTTTCTGAATCAATGCTACTATAACACTTATGCAGCAATAAACAATGGGCTAGTTAAAAGAGTGGCACAAACGGACGACGAAGCGAAGAATAAGTGCCACAGTGACCATGAAGAGGAGGAGGGGGAAGAAGAAGAAGAAACACCAATTCCAACAGAGAATGATGTTTTAGAAGCCAGTAAAGTTGTGAACATATTTTACGAAGGTGGAGGAAGTAGGGACGTTCCGATATACAAAAACATGCATATATCATTAGATTAGGAAATGAAGTCGTAAAGGAAGTAGATGAATATTGTTACTTGGGTAGAAGAATAAATGATTGTAGAAGTAAGGAAGACATAAAATGCAGACTAGAACAAGCAAGAAAGGATTTTCTCAAGAAAAGAAATTTGCTCACTTCGAACACTTTATTTATTTATTTATTTATTTATTTATTTATTTATTTATTTTGCTAGTGGCTTTACGTCGCATCGAGACCGATGATGGGAAAGGCGTAGGAGTAGGAAGGAAGCGACCGTGACCTTAATTAAGGTACAGCTCCAGCATTTGCCTGGAGTGAAAATAGGAAACCACGGAAAACCATTTTCAGGGCTACCGACAGTGGGATTCGAATCCACTATCTACCGGATGCAAGCTCACAGCCGCGCGCGCCCCTAACCGCACGGCTAGCTCGCCCGCTATTTCGAACACTGACATAGGAATTACAAAGATGTTTTTGAAGCCTTTCGTCTGGAGCGTGGCACTGTATGGAGGTGAAACATGGACAATAACTAGCTTAGAAAGAAAGAGAATATAAGCTTTTGAAATGTGGTGTTTCAGAAGAATGCTGAAGGTGAGATGAGTAGATCGAATCGCAAATGTTCGAATTGGTGAGAGGAGAACGATTTGGCAAAATTTGACCAGAAAAAGAGAAGTTAGTTTTTGAGGGAAGTGTAGACCGTAAAAACGGTAAGGGCAGACCATGGTATGAATATGACAAATGTAGGATGTACTGTAGTTGTTACGTAGAAATGAAAAGGTTAGCCCAGGATAGGGTGGAATGGCGGGCAGCATCAAACCACAAAAAAACAACAACAACAACAACAACAACATTCATTCGATATTGATAATTAAAGTACTGTATCCATAAGCCGATATTATCAAAATAAAATATCGATATCTCTCGATATCAAATGATATTCCTTTCAAAATACAAAGATTTGAAATTAATAGAAGTTCTTTCAATTTGAAATTACGGCAGTTCCACGAAAAACAAGATAATATATATATATTTTTTTGCTACTTGCTTTACGTCGCACCGACACAGTTAGGTCTTGTGGCGACGATGGGACAGGAAAGGGCTAGGAGTGGGAAGGAAGCGGCCGTGGCCTTAATTAAGGTACAGCCCCAGCATTTGCCTGCTGTGAAAATGGGAAACCACGGAAGACCATTTTCAGGGCTGCCGACAGTGGGGTTCGAACCTACTATCTCCCGAATACTGGATACTGGCCACACTTAAGCGACTGCAGCTATCGAGCTCGGTAATCAAATAATGTAACGATCAAAATAGTGTATAAAATTATGATCAAAAGTTTGTTGGATTTCCAAAGAATGTGACATGTGACATTGTTTGTTACACTGTGACACTTGACTGTCTATTTTTGTCAAGTACATATCTACACTGTACTAGGCGGTTAGGCTATTTCCGTAATTGAAAGTAACTTTTGCAAGAAATCACCACCGCAGAAACATCATATGCGACGAATAATTCATATTTACTCGCAAAGTCAAAATTTTCTACAACATGCAACAGGTCAACGGCAGCTACGGTAGACACACACAAGCAGTAGAACACAAACAGTAGCGGCGACAAAGGGGGGCGATGGGGGGCAGTTGCCCCCCCCCCGCACTTCGTAAGAGAAAACATTACATTTTTATTCCATTTTAGCCGGCTGAAACTAGGAATTATAGGATTATTATTAAAAACAATTTGTGCCAATTTTTAATTAACAAAATGATTATCGAAAATACGCACAAAATGTCGTTCGTAGTGGCTAACCGATTTTTATAGCACCACAGCAAGTAGTGGAGACTTCGCAAATGTTATGAGGAAGGGTAACAGGGGTATATTTTTTGCCAAGATCGTGGACACAGGTATGATTCACCTGCTTGCCGCGTGCATTCGTCAGTCTGGCTGTGTCTTTAACGTTGTCTGTCAGTTTCTTAGTGTGTAAATGATTTTTTAATTTTATAATCACGCCATACTTCTATTTAATTGTAATACGTGTGTAATATTGTTTCTTTGGTGAAAGTATAGTATTGAATCAAAATCTCAAAAAACTATTATTGGCGCACTTAAGTCAGTACACTATCAACCTTTACCTTTCTGTCGAAATTCGCTCAAAGAGCATCAAATCTTAATCTTACCATTTTGTAGCTTTTTTGTTCAGTTTTGATGTATATATTCCCCCCCCCCCCCCGCCCGCTATTTCCCCACAACCCGGCTACTTTCTGTTGTCTATGTATTCCCCTCCCCCCACTTCTAATCCCCAATCGCCGCTACTGGACACAAATAACCGAATGGATAGCCAGCTATATAAGAACAAATGTCCTTGTCATCGGTCATTACTTCTTTTCTATGTTTAAATACCGACTTTGTGTCTTTCTTTTAAGGTGATAGGTTATTGTCGAAGTTTACTCGTAATTATAATTTTCTATCCATCGTTCGATTAATACCACAATTTCATTACTTTTTCCAATGATTTTTTCGATATCAGGAATATCATTAAATACTCCGGCTCCATGGCTAAATGGTTAGCGTGCTGGCTTTTCGTCACAGGGGTCCCGGGTTCGATACCAGGCAAGGTCGGGAATTTTAACTATCATTGGTTAATTTTGCTGACACGAAAGCTGGGTGTATGTGTCATCTTGATAATCATTTCATCCTCATCACGACGCGCAGGTCGCCTAAGAGTCGCCTAAGACCTGCATCTGGCGAGCCGAACATATCATCGGTCACTCCCGGCACAAAAAGCCATACGCTATTTCATTTTTCATTATTAAATAGTATCGATACTACACACATAGAGTATCGAAACAAAATATCGATACTGAAAAATCTATATTTACTCACATCGATACTACTGCAACATCCCTAGAAGGAAGGTGTAGTGAAATTGCGACGCAAATTATAAAATGGAACGTAAGCAGAAGACAGACAAAAATTACTCGGTATTATTCCTATTGGCCGGGCTGAGTGGCTCAGACGGTTGAGGCACTGGCCTTCTGACCCCAACTTGGCAGGTTCGATCCTGGCTCAGTCCGGTGATATTTGAAGGTGCTCAAATATGTCAGCCTCGTGTCGGTAGATTTACTGGCACGTAAAAAGAACTCCTGCGGGACAAAATTCCGGCACCTCGGCGTCTCCGAAAACCGTAAAAGTAGTTAGTGGGACGTAAAGCAAGTAGCATAATAAATAATAATTTTTCCTATTGTACGAGCTAAAACGCTTTGATGAAAACTAGTACTACATTTTATGTTGTAGGCCTACGTACCTCAGTTTTACACTTTAATGTCTGGCTTAAAAGTATATATGTTAGAATAAATCTTGGTTACATCGAAACACACTGTAACGGTACAATTTATCAGGTCCTTGCATGTCTTTATAACCAAGTTCAGCCTTGTGATTATCATCATATTAGGTGTAACCCTTACGTGTAGTATCTTATAAAACTGATTGTCCTTGTGGCAAAGATAAAATTAATATTTATCTCCTTCGTTTCTCTTATCGTCACACCGGACGAGTTGACCGTGCGGTTAGGGCCGCGCAGCTGTGAGTTTGCAACCAGGAGATAGTGGGTTCGAACCCCACTGTCGGCAGTCCTGAAGATGGTTTTCCGTGGTTTCCCATTTTCACATCAGGCAAATGCTGGGACTGTACATTAATCAAGGCCAGGGCCGCATCCTTCCCACTCCTACCCCTTTCTTATCCCATCGTCGCCATAAGACCTATCTGTGTCGGTGCGACGTAAAGCAAATGGTAAAAATGTCTTATCGTGATTGTTAGGAGCTCTAACATAAACTGATTATGTATACCTCTAGAAATCGATCGCATTTAAGTACTTACTACACGTCCTTGAAAGGTGATCGGGTATTCGTTCAAGTAACTCAAGACTGCAAGCTCAGTAAAAATAGTCGAGGACGTGACATTGGGAGCAACTTGCGATGGTCAGTTCTTGAACCTTGATCTTGTCTGCTTAGCACCTCACACGGCAGACGGATCACGTATACTCTCTGCCAGCCGTCATTAATCCGGACACAAAACACACGAGACACATCGCTCATCGATCGAACCTCCGGAATCTCTGACACATGAGTCAAAGAGCTTCATTAGCTGCTCACTTCCAACTAAACGAAGAGCAAACTTGAACAAACACCTCAATTCTCCAATCAAGATGTTCAGTAAATGTTATCTGATATCCTGTAATTTTGTTTCGTTGGAAAATTGCTTCGAAGGAATTGGTTTGTGAGAATGTGTACAACTAAGGAACTGTTCCGCTCCTTCCTGCGACTTCTCGGATTGGTCCTCTATATTATTTAAAGTAGAGGAACCATATACTTTCTATAAATCAAAGCAACTGAGCGCCATTCTTCACCTTCTTCTTTTGGACATTTTCCTATAGCGCCATTCTTCACCTTCTTTTTTGGACATTTTTCTATTACTTTGGATCAGCACTTGGGGGGGGGGGGGTGGAGAGAGAGAGAGAGAGAGAGAGAGAGAGAGAGAGAGAGAGAGAGAGAGGAGGATTTGTCATAGTTTTACGACCAGATGCCCGTCCTGACGTCAACCCCGTTAGGAGGACTTTTTTAAAAAAAATATTGGGCATTCGGCAAGTAGCCATGAATAAACATATCAAGTAAATACACATCATATATAACACTATATCTAAGATGAAACAGATGAAATACCTCGATACAAAGGAAATGGAAACTCATTTTATTCACTTCACAGCATACGCAAAAGAACCTTCGGCGATAAATGTCCCATTTAGATTCATATTTTTTTTTGTTATTGGTTTTACGTCGCACCGACACAGATAGGTCTTATGGCGACGATGGGATAGGAAAGGGCCAGGAGTGGGAAGGAAGCGGCCGTGGCCTTAATTAAGGTACAGCCCCAGAATTCGCCTGGCGTGAAAATGGGAAACCACGGAAAACCATCTTCAGGGTTGCCGACAGTGGATCTCGAACCCACTATCTCCCGGATGCAAGCTTACAGCTGCGCGCCCCTAACCGCACGGCCAACTCGCCCGACAGATTTTCAGATCAGTCATATGTAACAATTGGACAAGTGCTAGGTAAATATTGTTATCAGATCTTAGTAAACATATTGTACTGGCAGGAAAAGAGACATGAATAAGAGCCAGTTTTTCATATAATACACTTTGTGCCTGTCGATATTTACTGCAACCGAGAATGTTGTAGTTAAGATCGGTAATTTCCTCTTGGTCCTTTTCTCAGATAGGAGAATCCACTACTCTAATTCGGTGACGATGATTTGGGTAGCAGCCATGACCGAGACGGATGCGTATGATGGCCGTAAGATGTCTCCTTAAGATTTAATTTGTCAAAGCAGGGTCGTGTTGGTATGTGAGGCTAATCAGCAGCGCAGTGTCGTCTTTTAATCTCCTGCGTTGTGTTACAGTTATTCGACCAGCCATCGTGAGTTTTGCTGCGTGGTAAGGGCGAACTTCAGTTCGCATATGGAACCGCCATAGTGTTGTAGGTTTATTAGGAGTGATGTATTCACTACTGCGGTAGCTAGTAGTGTAATATGTTGAGTGTATATGAAGAGAGCAGTACTGAGACAACCATAAACATCCAGCCCCCGATCCAGAGGAATTAACCATATCTTATCCCAGCCAGGAATCGAACCCAAGGCCCTCTGAACCGAAGGTCACAACGCTGACCATTTAACCAAGGAGCCGGACACCATTCTTCATTGTCACTGAAATGAAATGAGTTTGAAGGAGAAAGTCAATCACAATTTTTTGCCGCAATGGGACGATATCACGCCGGCCCCGTGGTGTAGGGGTAGCGTGCCTGCCTCTTACCCGGAGGTCCCGGGTTCGATTCCCGGCCAGGTCAGGGATTTTTACCTGGACCTGAGGGCTGGTTCGAGGTCCACTCAGCCTACGTGATTAGAATTGAGGAGCTATCTGACGGTGAGATAGCGGCCCCGGTTTAGAAAGCCAAGAATAACGGCCGAGAGGATTCGTCGTGCTGACCACACGACACCTCGTAATCTGCAGGCCTACGGGCTGAGCAGCGGTCGCTTGGTAGGCCAAGGTCCTTCAAGGGCTGTAGAGCCATGGGGGTTTGATTTGGGACGATATCACACCAGGACACACACAAACTTAACAATGTTATGGCCGGCTTCCTGTCTGGCAAAATCAACTGAATTCTTCGAGAAGATAAACATGCACCCAATGTAACAAGGAGAATCGAAACATTTAGTAAAACTCTCGTAGCTATGCTGGGAAGTTAGATATCATGAGATACTCAAAGTAAAGCAACATCGGCCATCGATGGGCAGATGGGTAGGTCACATGTGGAGGAATAGAAGACATCTGGCACCATTCGGTAAGTATTGATATTAAAATATCAGATCAGTGGCCTCTGGCCTAGCTGAGGACACTAACTAAGGTCGCCAATATCCAGGCTCGTATGAAGTACTTTGCTCTTTACTATTCAAAATAAAAGAATAAATAAAACTGTTCGTGGATTCAAACATGCCTAGTTCCATACCAGTCGCAGATTGCCGAACAGCATGGCAAATGTTATTGGATCCTTCATGAGAAAATCCTTCGTTCTACTAGTTACAAGAGCTTTCAACGATCTCTGAGCGACAGAAAACATTAGCAGATTAAGGTTTCTCATCTGATGAACAATTCCTTGTGTGTTTGTACTTTTGGTTTGCAAATAAACATACATTTATAAATATGTCTCAGTTCTGAAGTTTTAAAATATCTATACCTACATATATGGAAGAAATCATTCACTTCTTTCGTTTTTTTTTCTCTGACAGTAGTTAAAGGAGTGTAAGATACGAGTAATTTAGACTTCAGTCTCTAGAACCTCCATTCACTGCGGAACGCTCCATACTGTCATCTATCACACATTTGTCTCTTGATGGGAGTGAAGTGCCTCGCTCTTGTTTCTCTCTTCGAAGACATTTAAATGGACTCTGGAGAACAGATATACTCTGAATGCAATTGCAACGCCACGTTAAGTCTCCCTCTGAGACACAATTTTCTTGTCATATGGAAAAGAAGCATTATAGTTTATATATTTATATTATTCTAAATCTAGCGAGCATAGTGTGAAATACCAATCCCCCAGTGAGTAATGTGGTGATGGCGGTAACATACATTCACCGTATTCCTTGCCCATCGTTAAGAGGCGATTAAAAGGGAAACCCCCAGGTGCTCTCAAACTCAGTCCGGCACTGGTACCACTTACTTGTGTCAGCCTCCTCAGTTTCATCTTTTCTATGCGACCTCTCTTGGGCAATTTTTGTTCTCTTCCAACCACTACGGTGCTTGCGCGGCTATGAAGTATATCATTTTCACGCCCTTCATCGCCCTTTCCTATCTTCCTTGTCCGGCTCCATGGCTAAATGGTTAGCGTGCTGGCCTTTGGTCACAGGGGTCCCGGGTTCGATTCCCGGCAGGGTCGGGATTTTTTACCATAATTGGTTAATTTTTCTGGCATGGGGGCTGGGTGTATATGTCGTCCCCATTATCATTTCATCCTCATCACGATGCGCAGGTTGCGTACAGGCGTCAAATCAAAAGACCTGCATCTGGCGAGCCGAACTTGTCCTCGGACACTCCCGGCACTAAAAACCATACGCCATTTCATTTCAATATTTTTCTTTAACAATGTGCTTTACCTCGCACCTCGGTGTTGTGACGACGATGGGATAGGAAAGGGCTAGGAGTGGTAATAAAGCGGCCGTGGCCTGAATTAATATCTTGATCAAACCCTCATGACGTCATGTTTAACGAGGTTTTCTAACCGTAGTAACGTGACCTAAGAAATGAGGGGACTCCTGTATGGAAGAATCAGCATCAGTCACACTGCATGCATATCCGATGTTATGATCTTTCGTAAAAAACGAATGTGTATCTTACAAAGCATATTTCTTTAAACTCCTAGTTTCTTGTTTGCCGAAACTAAAAGCAAAATAAAAAGCGATAATCTAACAGTCACAAAAGCAGCTAAAGGAAACAAAACAACAGTTATAATGAGAAAAGATGAATACGTACAAAAAAATCGAACGAATTCATCAGTAGCAACGGAATACAAGAGATCAAACGCGCCTCACAGAATAAATTTGAAAGCGACATAAAACAAGCATTCAAAAAACAGGTGCAATCCTCACCAAAGAAGGAAAACAAAACTTAACATCATGAACCCCAAAATCCTGACACTAAGAGCACTGTCACCCCCCTCCCCCCTTCCACCAAAAAATTGGTTTAGGCCGACTGAAGAACCTAACAGTTTAAAACTGACTGCGTCGAAACTGAAAAGAGATGGTCTCAGATATTAGAAAAAAAATATTAGGAAAGAGACAAGTAGCGAATGCTACCATATGTTTTTATGAGTTGCTTTACGTCGCACCGACATAGGTAGGTCTTACGGCGACGATGGGACAGGAAAGGGCTAAAAGTTGGAAGGAAGCGGCCGTAGCCTTAATTAAGGCACAGTCCCAGCATTTTCCTGGTGTGAAAATTAGAAACCACGGAAAACCATCTTCTGGGCTGTCTACAGTGCGGTTCGCACCCACTATCTCCCAAATATTGAATGCTGGCCGCACTTAAGCGAATTCAGCTTGCTTTCCAGCTCGGTAATGCTACCATTTAAATTCGTTCTAAAAGCTTAAAAGTGCACCCTTTTATTGGTAAAGTGTAGATAAACCTCCTTGTATTAACTAGCCAATGATAATATGCTGCCTCCTTTAGATCGTATTTGTACTCGATCATTTTTGGTGACAGAAAGTATACTATCCCGGCATTTGTCCTTTTAGATGAAAAAACGAGAACATTTTTAGGATGCTGGGAATGGGGTTTTAACGTACTTGACCTGTGAACAGTGTTCCTTGAGTGAGTACATCCAATTTTTATCCCTCAAATCAGTCTCAGATTCACGATAGAGTCGGGAATTGAACTCAGTCCACACAAGAGGGGCGCTACCATGATGTTTGAAACCTCAGATAGATAGTCAAGGAAAAGACAGTGATACCAGGGAACGTCTAGTAGAAAAGTGTATTCAGCGCTAACATGGCAGAAAATTGAACGTCCCTGGTTTAGCAGTATAGCGCAGTGAAACAGGAGGAAGAAGTATGCCATGAGGAAAGAGTTGTAGGAGACGCCCCAGAGTTTTGCTAATCAGTTGAGAACACTTATGGTGATTTCTAGAGCGCAGTCCAAGCGTGATAGCAAGCAACAATGGAGATAAAACAATGAAACCTCATATTTCGCTCGTTTCCCCGTTTACAGCACACCTACAAACAGCTCAGCTGGCAACTGCATAAGGTCGAGCCAGAGTGTCACCATCGACAACTCGTAATTTCTTTTTGCAGTGAACATTTTCTGGCAAAACAGTTCGTTCGGTTTACTTCTTCAGTTCAAGACAGTTGTGTTGTGAAAATGATAATGACCTTTGTCTTAATACAAAAATGAAATAGCGTATGGTCTTTAGTGCCGGAAGTGTCCGAGGACATTTCCGGCTCGCCAGGTCCAGGTCTTTCAATTTGACTCCCGTAGGCGACCTGAGCGTCGTGATGAGAATGAAATGATGATGAAGACAACACATACACTCAGCCCCCGTGCCAGCGAAATTAACCAATGATGGTTAAAATTTCCGACTCTGCCGGGAATCAAACCCGGGACCACTGTGATAAAGGACAGCACGATAACCATTTAGCCATGGAGCCGGACTGTTTTAATATAATAAAGGTTTATTAGTTTTACGTTTTCCACAAACGTCTTTTAAGGCTTTTGGAAATACCGAGATGCTGGAATTTAGTCCCACGGGAGTTCTTTTACGTGCTGTAAATCAGCACTTTCAAATACCAAGGGACTGAGCCGAGATCGAATTCGCCAACTTGATGTTAGAAGACCAGCACACTACCGTCTGAGCCACTCAGACCTGGATTTGTTTCAAAATACAAGACCATTCTCAGATGTATTATTATTATTATTATTATTATTATTATTACTATTTTCATTCCTCGCCCGAAGAAGATGGCGGGCCCCCTAAACGGTGACGCCGCCTCTCAGACCAGGAGATTTGCATCGGAGAAGGAGATGTTCGAAGAAGGTGAGAGGGTTGGCGGCCGTGGTCTATACTAGGAACTGTCCCGGCATTCGCCTTAGTGTAGGAGAATGGTAAACCACGGAAAACCATTCTCAGGACAGCTGACGGCGGGGACCAGCCCCTCTCCTTCTCCCGAATATAGAGGCGTTGAGCCACGGTAGAGCCGTGGCCGTCTCTCCTCTGCTCGGTTGGCCGGTCGGAGTGCAGAGCTGTCGGACCAATGACCAGCCGTGGCCACTTGTGGGCCGAGACCCACTCTGCATTCGCCGACGACGTACTGGTGTGTAGGACTTTGGGGAAGTATTGCTAGAAAATTTCCAGTTATCCGAGAATTACGACTTAGAAGAATAGTTTAGGTAGAACAGGCAGGTCAAATTCGGCGATCCATGACTCATCTACCAACTGCGATAAACAAACACTAGCGCCTCCCCACTCAAGTGCAGTGGTGAAAAATCCACCGCCTGAATGTCGCCCTCATTTAGGATAGGAGTTGTGCCGGCTACGGAAGCCTGTCGACTCCTCTGGGGCAATGATTGATGACTGACAGATGAAATTAAATGATATTGGGGAGTGTTGATGGAATGAAAGATGACATGGAAAACAGCAGTACCCGGCGGGAAACCTGTCCCGCCTCCGCTTTGCCCATCACAAATCTCACATGGAGTGACCGGGATTTGAACCACGGAACCAAGCGGTGAGAGGTCGGCGGGCTACCGCCTGAGCCACGGAGGCTCTATCAAGTGCAATAGTATTTTCAATAAGTGATACTAGCTCGTGCTTTTGTAACTGGTACAGAAATATGACAGTTCGTATGCAATTGGAGGTGATTATCCTGATTAAGGTTCAATGCAATCCAGATTTGAAGAACAAATTTAACGTGGTTGGTGTTCTTGAGCTATATAAATATTTGCCTGCGTGATTGGTAGAAACTCGCAATCTGAGTTACAATTCCATCATGGTTTAATCTTAAAAGTTGCCGCAGCAAATGAAATAAGAAAGTTGGAGGAAAAGAGATGTCAGATATCGCGAAGGAAACAATCTGTGCGCTTGTTGTTTTTTCTTACTAACAAAAATATGTATTTATATGAATATTTGACTCACTCATTATAGATTATATATAATTATTATTTTTCTTGCGGTCTATATCTCCATTATTCGACCCATTTGAGGCTTTGAGTTTGGAATGTCTGGTGTAGATGAATTCATATAAATAACACATTCTGCTTAACCCGATGCTATGGAAGTGGCATGTCAGATGAAGGGGCCGCAACTAGCGCTGAGGAATAACAATAAGGACTGTCAAACACCTACGGCGTGTTGACAAATGAAATACATAGTATGGAGTTATACTGGAATAAACTGCCAGAGAAAACCGTTAAAATTATATTCCGCCTCCACTTTGTCCAGCACACATTTCACATTTAGACCCTGAAATGCAGCGGTAAAAAGTTAAGACTTTACCGCCCAGTTTCTAGAAACATATTCATAATGATACAAAATTCCTTCACGTATTAGCGACTAGTGCAACGTTATAGACTGCGTGATGCTTACAGGAAGTTCCCCGTAAACCTGATAGGTAACATTCATCATAGTCAATTGTTTTAAAGGCACGCAGGGAAGTGCGTCATCGAAAGAACATTCCGCAATACTACACAGTTGACCTAGAGATGAGAAGCACAGGAAGATCATCAGCGATCCACACCACAGTATAGTGCATTACAGGAAAGATTCAAACAAGCTATATGTATCCGAATTATTCGGATTATCAACGCAATTCTTGCATTCATATTTGTTAAAATAGAAAAGAAAAAATAACGAAAACTGAAAACCAAAGATTAAACCATGATGGAGTCTGCCAGTCTGGATCTAGCAGCGGACTTGTTCCTTTTCATTAATGAGAAGAACAGTTGCACGCAATGGAAATAATTTCACACTCAGATTGCGAGTTTCTACCAATCACGCAGGCAAATATTTATATAGCTCAGGGACACCAACCATGATAAATTTGTTCTTTTATATTCGCTTTACATCTCACGTACTATGGCGACGATAGGTTACGGAAGGTTACTAAGAAGGAAGCGACAGTAGCAGTACCGGCATTTGTCTTGTTTAAAATGGGAAACCACGGACAATCCATAATCAGGGCCGCCGAAAGTGAGCTTCGAACTCCTTATATCCCGAATACATTACAGCTTTATTACCCCACCATAGTTACAAACCCATCGAATTAGCAAGGCAAGTCAATTTTACCACCAAATAAGACAACTGCTGTGGGATAAACAAGTACCATTGTAAGCTAAGATGACATTATATAAATCCTATTATACACTCATCCTCACGTATGGCCTGGAAGCTACCAAGTTAACGAGACCAGTCAACTCAAAACTACAAGGTGCAGAAATGAAGTGCCCACTCACCATGATACAGATGACCAGTAAGGACAAGATCAGGAAGAAAACTGTCCGAGAGGAGGCAGGAACAGGACACCCCCTGCTACAAATGATCCAGAAGATGAGACTGAAGTGGTTTGTCCATGTAAAAAGGATGAGTGCAAGCAGGAAGTTATGAAGCTAAGAGTATCTGATTTCTAACAGTGTGAATGCAGTATCTCAACAATAACAAAAAAGAAGCGTGGCATCTCCGTACCTTGAAGGCCCTGTGAAGAGTGGAAGGTAAAGGCTCCCACTATCCTTAATCTCGGCATTTACTGGGATAGAGTGGTTAGCTCTACGCTTGGACGCCTTTTGGAATTCATCTGGAACTCATTTTTTATACAGGATAAATAAATCTCGTTTCTTTAATGTTTTCGATTTCCTGACTGGGAATCGAACCCACGTCCGTCAGGGTGAACCGAATACGCCTTTACCACCTCGGCTAGGCAGCCCCTTAGTATCTCAACTATAAACCAAACCAAACCCCATGGCACTACAGCCCTTGAAGGGCCTTGGCCTACCAAGCGACCGCTGCTCAGCCCGAAGGCCTGCAGATTGCGAGGTGTCATGTGGTCAGCACGACGAATCCTCTCGGCCGTTATTCTTGGTTTTCGAGACCGGGGCCGCTATCGTACCGTCAAATAGCTCCTCAATTCAAATCACGTAGGACCTCGAACCAGCCCTCAGGTCCAGGTAAAAATCCCTGACCTGGCCGGAAATCGAACCCGGGGCCTCCGGGTGAGAGGCAGGCACGCTACCCCTACACCACGGGGCCGGCTGTATCTGAACTATACTCATACTAATTTCAGAGAGTGATAATGACAATAACGATGATGATACCTTCAAGATCGTTTGCGTATTGGTGAAGAGGTAGGGTCTAATTTCTTAATGAGGCTGTTTCAGGGTCAGTGTGCTTAGTGACGAAATTCATGTTTTTAATGCTCGACAGAAAGTAAAGAGCTAACATTCATACTTGTTTTCATAAAACTACATATCCAGTTAAATGTAGATTAATACAAGTTCAGTGCACTTCATGGCGTTAAATATTGGGCTTTCAACAGAAAAGCACATTTCACCATAGGTTACTCAAAACGACCACGGTTATATGAATTTCCTATTTAAAGGCGAAAGACCATCTCTTGATACAACTTTGCATAACGATGTCACTGATGTTATCATCCACAATTGCTCGAGCCACAACCTCGTTTAATCATAACTTTCGAAATTCTCGATTGTTAAGTATGTAATCCAATTAACAGGAGCGTGATAATTATGGCAGAAACACTGTATAGTCTAAATTGACTCGTGTGGGAACAATGGGTCTACTGGTGAACAGCTAAATTTCCTGGTACCTGATATTTTACACGATGACCGTAAAAGCGATGTGAGCGACATCAGTTAGCGTTGTCTCCTGAATTCAGGAAACTTGTTTTATGTTTTAAAAAAGGTTCCCAGAAGGAAAACATAATTTAATTTCATCAATTGCAAATGTTAAAAACATTTAAGCTCATTAGGCTTTTTTAATCGTGAAATTGCCAGGTTTCGCCCCAGTGCAGCAGTGGGCTCATCAGTTAGATTGCTACACATTTTGAAAGACGCTTGCGGCTAGTGCGCTGTTGTGACACCACTCTAAGCCTCCTTTGTACGCGCGAAACTCTGGTGATTTCACGATTGAAAAGGCCTTTATCTCATGTTACTTTATATTCTGAACATTGGGAATATCGTATCTTTTCTAAACTAATACTTGACAAAATTAGAGAGATACGTTGCTTGGATCAGAATGATTATACAATGGAACTTCGTAGAATGATGAGTTAAGACACCGTAGCTGTAAACCGGCCACAGCATGACAAAGCGGGTGATTCTGAAAAGTTTTCTCTTTGTCGTAATCTATACTAATCTATAAAAATGAAATGGTGTGTGTCGTGTGTTACTCAATCACGCAAGAACCACTGGTACGATTTACACGAAATTTTGCATGAATATAGCTTATTTACATGGTTAACATATAGGCCACTTTTGATTTCGACATTTTTCACTATTTAAAGATGGCGACGTCACTACACCCTTTGGTTTCAAACATTCATAATTCCATTTAAAATAAAAAGAGAACCCTAAGAAACGGCAAACTTTTGATGGCATGTACGAGGTTTAAAATTTAATTTCCTATACGAAAGGTCCTTATCACTTTTCGTGTATCTCCAACGTTTAACGAGTAAAACCTAAATTTATGCTATAAAACACGGCCTTCGCGGCACACCTCACCTATCCCCTCCACGCGTACCTGCCGGCCGTGCATAATTTATTTATGTCCCGTTGAGAAGCACGGGTACTTCAGCCAGTAAAATATAAAATTAACATGCACGATTTTATACTGCATAGGCTCGTTGGCTGAATGGTCAGCGTACTGGCCTTCGATTCAGAGGGTCCCGGGTTCGATTCCCGTCCGGGTCGGGGATTTTAATCGCTTCTGATTAATTCTTCTGGCCCGGGGACTGGGTGTTTGTGATCGTCCCAACACTTTCCTCTTCATATTCAGACACCACATTACACTACCGATCATTACAGAAACACGCAATAGTGATTACTTCCCTCCATATACGGTTGGCGTCAGGAAGGGCATCCGGTCGTAAAGCACTGCCAAATCCACATGTGCGATGCAGTTCGCACCCGTGACCCCACAGGTCCCAGCCAAATAGTCTGCAGTTAATCCTCTGCCATGTCGCTTTGGCATTGGCTTCTCACAAAGCGGTCGTGGTTCGAATTCCACCGCGCGGCTATGATCACATTGACAGTTAATTAAAACGGCAAGCTTGCTTTTGCTTGGCTTTCATGATCGAGATTGCCGCCTCTCGGAACAGACACCTCTTCAGTTGACCGTAAGAGGCTGAGTAAACTTAGGTTTCATCTGTGAGGCCAGGAATAAAATCATCGGACAAGCCAGAAAAAAGACCGGAGACATACAGCTAAGGGGTAGAGAAACTATCCCTAAATGACGGGCTGGCGAATCTATATAAATAAAATCGTAACGAACCGTGTGTGTGTACATTGACTATTTGGGCGAATCCGTTTCAAGTGTAATAATGACCATCTGCATAATTTTTAGCTTTGGTGTTTGAGTTCTTATAACTTGAAAACTACTGGATATATTTCTACCAAACTTGATATTTAGAATCCAACTGTCCTTGGGTGTAGGTTTCAGGGCCAATATTATTTCTGAATACCTAAATTTACTGGGGAGGGGGTATCTGAAACCGAAACCATGATTTTGCACTCCCACAAGATATGCACATCTAAAATTAATGGAAATCTACCATCCTTAATGGAAATCAATTTCTAAAACTTTTTTCTCATGTGCATCATTTCAATAGGAGGATTAATAAGGGGGATATCATGAACGGAGTTAACTCAAAGGCGGGTGCGTGTAAAACGTAATTCGTATAACTTGAAAACTACTGAAGATATTTCAACCAAACTTTGTATTTAGCATCAGAATGTCCAAAAGTAGGTTTTAAGATCCATACTATTTCAAATTCCCGGAATGGACTGGGGGTTTATAGGGAACCGAAACAGTGATTTTACTCTCCCACACTATATACAAGACCAGTCTGACTGGAAATCGACCAACTTGGTGGAAATCCTTTTCTAAAACATTTTTCTCATGTGAATTCTTTCGACAGGAGAATTAATAAGAGAGATATCATGAACGGTCCGTTTTGCAGGCTAAGTCCAGCGGACATAGCCCAGAAGGTGTTGTACGTGGAGCAGATTTCTTATCTATCCGTTTAAGGGGTAATAATGGCCATCTGCATATTTTTAAACTTTAGATTCTTGAAAGTCCTAATTTTTACCGCCCTTCCCCAAAATAAAGACTGCGACACAATCTGCCAGACGAGCTAGAAAATTGAAATTTGGCAAAATTATATGTTTTATTCTGTAAACAACGGAAAAATTCCAAGATCTTTAAATTTTTCACTCTTTATCCCTGAAGAATATCGAAATATGGAGGCAATTTTAATTAAGGTGTAGACCCTCGTTTCGAGATATTTCGTGGCTAAACGGTAAATCCTGTTACGAAACGGATGGCACAATCTGTGTTCAGTTTGGAGTGATCTACACCTTTGGTCCTATGACATTTTGTCGTACCTCCATCCCTTATACGCTAGATTTGTTTCTGTTTCTCAATTGTAAGTAAATTTTGCACTCTTTACACGCATAATTCATACTTTGAATCACTTATGGGAAAGATAGAAGAATCATTAAATTCTACACGAACACTGGGCCATTCAGTAGCCATATGTGAGCCAAATGCTATGTTTGTAGCTGTGATATAATTATCCGAAAAGTAATGCGCAGTGAGACAAACTTCCCCAAATTTCACCGTATTCAACCTTTCTTACTCAATCTGACCCGTGAATAGATGAGATACGAGAAAATATCATAGGACCAGCCAAATACGGCGTCTTACGGTACAAACAGTTTCCCGATATGACGTATCGTTTAGCAGCAGTTAATCTGTAAATGAAGGTCTGCGATATTTAAACATTCTCATACATTCGTATGTCGATCTATATATATATATTAATTGATGTCGATTTGTAGCGATCGAGAAAGAGTGTGGCTGCTATTGTAATCAGTACTTCCCACATCGACTTTCACTGGCAGTAGGAATGGCGTTGTTCTCCAACTCCTGTGTACCTGGCACTAGTAAGGAGGGCCTACCGTTGTAATGAATAATTCCCTTCTCGATTTGACTTGCAGAAGGCAACGGAGAATACAATTTTGTTCAAAACTCCCCTACCTGATTGTGTTTGACTGTAGGCAAGGGTGCCCGCCATTATAAACAAATGTACCATTCTAAACTATGACTGGCATTAGGCACAGTGGCCTGCTGTTTTAATGGAAACTCACCAGCTCGGTGTGACTGGCAGTAAGCTGGCTGGAAGTAAGAAAATGAACCTGTAATTATAGTGATAACAGCACAACTCAATTTTGACTGGCAGTAAGGAAGTTGCCTGCCATTATAATAGAAACACCTCAAATGTAATCTGTCTGGAAGTAGGAAATGGGGCCTGTCATTGTAACGAAAACTTCCCAAATCGATTGTGATCGCGCATTAGGCAATGGGGCCTGTCATTATGATATAAACCTCCCAACTCGATTGTGAATGGCAGTAGGCAAGTGAGTCTGCCGTTATCATCACAACTCCTCAACCACACCTTACATTGGAAAGAACGTATGGGGACCTCCCCATGCTGTTCCTCGGATAACGCTAAGATTCATGCAATTAAGAAAAATCGTATTCACTGCATGTACAGTAATTTACTTCGATATCCGTATACAATGTAGAATACCGTACCGAAGCACGGGTATATTTGCTAGTCTATACATAATATCATAATATAGAGAGTGTTTGATAAATCACTTCCTATTTTCAAATTATTATAATTTTATTATTAGTTAAGCGACTACTTTGAAACAGTCGTTATACCGACTAGACTTAGAGGTTTTGTTTGACATATAATTTCTTTGTTGCAGGTGAATTATGGTATGGGCTGGTATGGTGATTGGCGGAACTGTTCGACAAAGTGCTGCGGTAAGATGAGTTTCAAGTCGGCGGCTTTGCCAACAGAAATAACTGCCATCAAAGAGTGACTGATAATCCACACATCAGTATTTAAGAGACGCACGGATGTCCGAAGGTAATATCGTGGTACGGGATTACATTCTTTCATTGATGAGGAAGAGAGAGCCAAAACAAAGGACGCTATATGAGGCTTGGGAGGTGTTTTACGGGAGCAAACATGGCGGAGTGCTGAACGTGGTATTTACAGTATATGATGTTATATGCAAAAACAGTATTACAAATTGTTATCGGAAGTTTCTAACTATGGTCCGTGTCACCGATGCGAGATCAGGAAGACCGTCAACCTCGAGAACAGACGGCAGTACCGCCACCATTCTTGAGATGTTTACCAGGAGTCCACGTAGGGCACTGCGTCAAGGGTCTCGCGACCCTTTATGCGGTTAGATTCATTCTAAAATATCATATCACTCCTGGAAGAAAATAATGGAAACCACATTACGTTCAGCAATTGTTTCCTGAAGGTTGTGACCGAAGGATGGAGTTTGTTGAAATCTTTTTGGGCTGGCATGGTGATTGTCCGGAACTGTTCGACATTGTGCTGTATTCAGATGAGAGTGAGTTTCACATCGGCGGCTTTGTCAACAGATATAACTGTCATTAATGGCTGGGTGAAAATCCACACATCAGTACTGAAAAGGCGCAGGGACGTCTGAAGGCAACAGTGTGGTGCGGGATTACATTATATTTCATGGTTGTCCTGTCTTTCTCCGCACAACAATGAATGAATGGCGAACGGTATCTAGAAATGCTGCAAATTGGTGTGAGACCAGTTGCTCAGTGGGACATTGCACAACTTGACTTTTGTGCAGGATGGTGCACCCCCCACATTTCCCACATTACGTTCGCGAGCAGTTGGACGACCGTTTCCCAAGTCGATGAACTGGCCAACGTGGTTCACACGAATGGCCATTTCGCAGTCCAGATCCCACGCCCTGAGAATCTTTCTCTTGGGGATGGGCAAAGGAGGAGACGTACCGATAGGAACCAGAAGCCTGGATGAAATCGAAGCAGCGATTATTGCTCTGCTCAGGAATACTCGATATGACACGTTTAAACCGGTAGTTGCAAACGGATAGATTACGTATATGTGTTGGCAATATGGGGGCTAATGTGGAAATTTAGCTGACGTCAAACAAAACCTCAAGATTTGATGTGTGTAACGAGTAAGATTCATTACAGTCACTTAGCTAATAATAAAGTTACAGTACTTTGAAAACAGGGAGTGACTTATCAGTCCAGACACAAGTTCTGCTTTATACAGATGACATTGACATCATAGTAGATTCTGAGAAGAAACTTCAAGAGGCGATAACTGAATAGACTAACCAGAAACATAATCCTGCATAAGCTATGTGGTACAAGGAGAGCCTGTATGAAACACAACATCCGTCTATCTATATGTATGTATTGGTGTTCGGTTATAACTCGAATCGATTTTCAAGTGATTTTCGCTGTTTTGCCTAGATGATCTTTCGAGGAAGGTTTTAATGGATTGAATTTTGAACTGCAGTGAAAGGAAACTATGCAGTGCCAGTGTAAGCGATACAAATCAAAGAAAATGATGCCCTGCGAACACTTTCTTGGCTAACACTGCCCATACTATAACAGAGATCCACAAATTACATGCGTAAGGATTGTAGAACATAGAACCACAAAAAAGTTCGCAGGCCCACATAAATACATTTAAAAGATCACCGTCAATAACAGTTTTTATTATTGTTAACGGCAGAAACCTTGTACTAGACACGGGAAGAGCATTTGTGAAGCTCGGCTTAACGATGCATAAAACGTTAAAGATATGTCTGTCTAATGTCTATTTGTTACGTGATCAGCGCGAAGGGTAGCTGGATCCTCAAAGAGCAATGAACGTTATGCGATTATCGCGAACCCGCAAAGAATCACGGTAGGTACTAAAATGAGGTTTACTAGGCAAGGTAAATAGTGAGGTAGTTTGCCATTCCTTTCAACACTGGGCCAGCAAAACCGGCCCTATGAGTAACACCTTTCATAACATCCAGCAGCACAAGTCGTGCATCGAGTATAAAATGCTCAAGGAGAAAATCCGTCCTGAGGTCACATCTGCATCAGGAAGCCCTCGACTAAATAGGTACATTTCTTCACGTCTACACCCATGTGAATCAAATCAGTTTGTTCTGTTTTAAAACAATGATGCTGGCAGAATCATGATTCACGTGAAATTTGTAACGAGGACAAAAACTAATATTAACAACATGCAAATAATACTACAGTTACTTCTAAGTTATATTTTCGAGAATATAATAATTCGTCATTGAGTAAAATAATTGAGCGTAAACAATAGCCAGCACTGGAAGTACAACGTTACCTCCAACTTCCCAGATTTCGTCTAATTTCTGACAGTCAAGGCTTATCCAATGTTTATTCAAATCATTTTTGACTGCGATATCTAACAGTGGTACGCCTCCTCCGACTCCTACTTAGTGATTTTTTTCAGACTTCAAAGGACGCAATCGCTTGGATTCACAAACCCTAGTCCCCAGTAGGTGTCTTTCTATGTTTATGTGACCTGATCACGAGAACCACCAAACGGATTTTGATGCAGTTGTCACAGCTGTGTATACAGAGAATTTATCGAGGAAGGTTTAGGGGTATGAAACACTGATCTATGACGAAATGGAACAGAGCAGTGGCAACTTTAGTAAAGGAAATCCCAGCGCTACTTTAACTTACGCTGCCTAAACCGTTAACGATAGTCCTCAAGAGCGTGTTGAAGAACTGTTGAGCACAAAAGCTCTACAAAAGATTTCGTAACGGTTTGTACCTAACTGTCAAATTCACCCCTCAATAACCAAATTCATGCATAGTTTTCAGTAAAAAGTGAATCTTAAAATTAGAAACCCTATTCTGAGATTGATCACGTAATTATTGTAAAAATAAATTATTTATTCGCCTCAGTCTTATTAAAATATTAAAGTTACCTGAAAAACCATATAATTGGCACGAAAGGTTTACGAGTTGTATGTATGTTCAGTCCGTCAGCGATGTCGCTGGTGGGATCATCAACAGCTCTGCCATCAGCTATCATAGATGGCCTAGGCATCACTGAAGAGGCGTACTAGGGAAATGAGGAGTGAGGTAGTTTCCAGTTGCTTTACTCACCGAGCCAGAAGTTGCTATTACATATCAGTCTGCCACTGAAATGCATACCCCAACCGACCCTATGAGCAACATTTTCACACCATTCATAGCAGGGACTGGCTGCATAAGGATTGGTATTACTAGCATCGCTCATACCTCAGCCACTTTCACATTGTCAAAGCCAAGGATAAGACAGAGGCAGATCTATAAAAGTAACAAAATTGCTCTAGCCTATACCCGAAGACATAGTGCACTGTAAACACTAGATCCTGCCAGCAAAGGCATTATCATCGTTTTAATGAAAGCACAACAATGGTTTAAATATCGGATAGGAACAAAGGAGGCAGCTAACAGGCAGGCGACTGGAAGCGGTTCAGAAAAACGCCGCACTGAGCTACACACATGTATCAGATGAAACAACTAATAAAAGTCTACAAGAAATGTTAATGAGGCGTATCACCATAAAATGGAAATTGCTCCCGCGCGGTAGGCCAGTTTAACATGAATAACCACATGTGTTTTCAGTCAAGTAAGTCTTGATGAAAGCAACTACCTAATGACTTTCCAAATTAAATAAAATACATTTTCATATTTTTAGGGAGAATTCTCAACCCGGGATCAAGCGGGCTTTGAACCTCGGCCGTGAGGTTGGAAATCCAGCTCCTAAACTACTACCACATCAATCACACCGTTGTGGTAAGGTGTAAGTAGTGTATAGACCTAATTAACGCACAAACTTTCAGTCTAGAGATTGAAAGGTATAACAGTCTTTAAGGAAGATAATAATATTTTTAAATCCCCTGGCGCTGTACAGCCTGAAGGCCTGACGCATGGTCAGCGCGACGAATCCTCCCGACCGCTATCTCACTGTCAGACAGAGCTCATCAATTGTAATCACGTAGGCTGACTGGACGTCGAACCATCACTCAGCTCCAGGTACAAATCCCTGAACAGACCGGGAATTGAAACCGGGACCTCCGGGTAATAATAATAATAATAATAATAATAATAATAATAATAATAATAATAATAATAATAACTTTAGGAAGATTAATTTGGAGTACTCTGGGCGAGGAGGGTGGGGTGGAAGGTGAATCCCATGTTTCATGAGATCATGACATTCAGAAGCACAAGTCGTGCACCGAGTATAAAATTTTCTAGGAGAAAGTCCGTGAGATCATACAGTAACGGAAAGTCACATTGACAAAAAATAGATTTTTTTACAGAAAGTCCAATATTAAGAGTTTTACGGGACTCCTAATATTGTGATCATAGTTACAGAACGTCCAGTTTGACGTTGAATCCAACCACAGGGACGCCATGTATCTTTACGTAAATCCCAATGCGCTGGCCGGGAAGACTTTTCTAGTATACGGTACTTCCCATTTTCCTTATCTTCCAATCAAAAGCGTATTTTGAGGGACCTATTAGATGTGAGACACTACTCTACAAAAAAGCAAACTAGCTTAGGAATTTATATATCATTTGATTATGTGTTTACCCCGGAATATACGGTATAATAAATATATGATATCCTGGTGTGGTTAATAGGACATAAATATGTTACTTAACGCCTAATGCATATGCTATGCGTTCGACCATTTGCCCAAATTATGCACATACTAATGCGTAAAAATGTTCGATCGTTGTGGAGCTGGCAATAGCTTTATTTATAACCCAGCTGATAGTGAGGGACGCCTCTCTGTTACGTACACAGTGAGGACCAAACGTTCATACACGTCACTGTTATTCCGGAATGAAAGGATATCTCCAACCGTTCTTCATTTTAGTATATTACGAAGGAACTACTGACTTCCTAACGGGCATACCCCAAAATTATAACACCACCAAGCTACTACCAAAATAATATTGTCTATTTTAGATCAAATTCATTACGCAGAGGACACATAATCAAACTATACATTCAAATTCTGGCCCATCTTAGTGAGATGCAGTGTTTTACAGTGCATCTCTTTCGGTACGAGGTAACAGAGGGTTTCAACTCGCGACCCGCGGCCCACTAAACGCCAGCGGGGCTTTCTTTATGACTTGAGCCATTGTAAAAAATACATTAATTTAATCTTTATATTCTCAGTTTCCAAATCTCATTTAAATTATACTATTGTTTTTCCTACCTACATATTTAGGGATTTACTGTAGGCTAAGCTAAGTTCACCTTTCTTTTCTTGTTGATATACTGGTATAGCCTTTGAGAAAACTGACTCCACATAGGCTAAACAACCGAGCGCTTGGGGGCGCTCAGCTGCGAGCTTGCATTCGGGAGATAGTGGGTTCGAACCCCACTGTCGGCAGCCCTGAAGATGGTTCCCTCAGTTTTGTGTCAGGGAATGTACCCTATTCCTATTTGGCTGTGCGGTTATGGGCGCGCGGCTTTGAACTTGCATCCGGGAGATAGTGGGTTCGAGCCCCACTGTCGGCAGCCCTGAAGATGGTTTTCCGTGGTTTCCCATTTTCACACCAGGCAGATGCTAGGGCTGTACCATAATTAAGGCCACGGCCGCTTCCTTTCCACTCCTAAACCATTCCTATCCAATCGTCGCCGTAAGACCTATTTGTGTCAGCGTGACATGAAACAAACTGTAACAAAATCTATATTATTTTTATTTGCAAAGGCAATTTTTTTGCCATTGGCAAATGGCAAACCACAGAAAACCATCTTCAGGGCTGCCGACAGTGGGGTTCGAACCCACTATCTCCCGAATACTGGATACTGGCCGCACTTAAGCGACTACAGCTATCGAGCTCGGTCCAATATTCTTTAAAATACAACTAACTCTCAGGTATGTTTCACAATATATACCGTGTTCTCCACTGAAGAAATATATTCGAAGAATTTCAACGTTGCTTGGGAAGCAGACAGGATTTTAATTCAAATCGGTCTCTTTGTGTGCTGGACTCTCATTCATCGGGAATGACGGTGGCGTTGAATTCGCCGAGCAGGCTTGGAAGGCACCTTTCTTTTATGAGGGAAAATAGATATCTCGTGGACCACACATCGTCATATCTTTCTCTTACTTAAATGCTCGTGAAGGAGAAGCGTCATGGTGAATACAAGTGGTTGTTACTGGACATAAACTAGGTTATCTCTCTACTAAGCGGTTAGAAATAATGAGGTAAGCTAATGGCTATATCTAGAACTACTTCATGTTTCTAGAGAGTATTAATGGTTATGCTCAGATTATGCATTTCAACGTACACCGCTACGAGGTTATCATATTACCTTCTCCCCCTGTCGTCCCAGACTAGATTTCCGGCACTGCCATGACATAAAAAATATCACATTTTGTATTCTGCATATTCTGAGTGTCTCAAGCGGTAGAAGCACTGGACTTCTGAGACCAAGTTGGCGGGTTTGATTCTGGCTTAGTCCGGTGGTATTTGAAAGTACGTCAAGCTCGTGACGGTAGTTTTATCGGCACGTAAAAGAACTCCTGTGAGACAAAATTCCGGCACCTTGACTTCTGTGAAAACCATGAATGTAGTTAGTGGTGAGTAAAACCAGTAACATTAATTAAATATAACCAAAGGAATAATCATACTATAGTAGGGAGGTATTGTTGATATTCCATCTAAAGCTCAAAATTCAGCAGCCTTCGTGGTCTTGACATTTGTTATAAGATAATTATCGACCGTTCTTATTAGTTAATTTGAAGGTGTCAGATGAGGTTTTGGAACAAACACTTTTGATGAGTAGGCCCTACACATGTTTTCTTCATTTCTTTTCCTAGACAGGTTGTTATTTTCTTTTCTTTCTTTTCTTCTTTCTTTCTTAATCCGTTTAACCTCCAGGGTTAGTTTTTCTCTCGGACTCAGCAAGGGATCCCACCTCTACCACCGAAAGGTCAGTCAGTGTCTTGGAACGCGAGACTTTAGGTCGGAGCTACAACTGCGAAGGAGGAACAATACCTAGCCCAGTCCACCTCACGTGCTATGCTCAACAGGGGCTGGGAAGACTGGAAGGGACAGACAAGGAAGACGAAAGGAAACGACCGTGGCCTTAAGTTAGATACCATTCCGGCATTTGCCTGGAGGAGAAGTGGGAAAACACAGAGAACCAATTCGAGGATGGCTGAGGTAGGAAAAGAACCCCCTTTACTCAGTTGACCTCTCGAGACTAGTGGACCCCGTTCCAGCTCTCGCACCACTTTTCAAATTTCGTGACAGAGCCGGAAATCGAACCCGAACTTCGGGGGTGACAGCTAATCACACTAACCACTACACACAGAGGCGGACCAGGTTGTTAATTTATTCAATAAATGTCGTAAAACTGAAATTTTAAGAAAAATGCGTGTGGAATAATGTAAATATAATAGTTTCTCACTTTATACATTCGTTTCAATTGATACTTTATTAAAAGAACGGTCCTGTACAATAGCACAATTAAATAATGTGATTTCATATAACTTATAGCCTAGGTAAATATGCATTGACTGTACATGCAACTGTGAACGATACGTTTACAAATCTTGAATTTGCTGGCACTGCCTGGGTAGAATGATCACCACCCTCCGCAAAAACATGGGATTCTCCAAAGTGTTTGCTCAGTTTTTTAAAAAATAATCTGCACCTGTTGTTCCCTAGAATGAAACAAAATTCTACTGTTGGCCATCCTAGTAGAGATTTTTCATGGTTTCTTCACTTGATGTTCAAGTGATAACTAGAAGTTTTTAGTCAGTCAACAAGATCAAGTTCCATGTTCATTAATTTTAATTGCGCAACGCTGAAAATTACGGCTTCTAATGGCAGCGAATGGTGGAGTGAAACCTATTATAATGTACTGACCTAAAAATGGAACAGCATAAGTAACAAACAAAACCAAAAGTTCACTGTAGGTAAAAATGCAGTAGAAATCTCGATCATCACTCTCATCACCGTACGAAACTTGATGGCCACCGAGTGCTGTTTGGTATCATGCGGTCAAGAGTAAACATTAATATCGACTGTGCAGAAGGTGACAGCGAAATGAGCCAGCCAGAACACATCCGACAGCAGTCTTCCTTTAAACATACCGTTTCACTGAATTTTGTTTGATACACACCGGGGGTAAAACATTTTATTTCTTCACAGATTTACGGAAGAGTTTGAAATATTCCTGAGAATTTTGTATAATTTATTTAACGTATGGCTTTAAGTGTCGGGAATGTCCGAGAACATGTTCGGCTCGCCCGGTACAGATATATTTGACGCTCATGGACGACCGGTGCGTCTGGGTATGAGATGATGCTTATAATGAGGTAAGGGGAGGGTAAAAGCGTGTGTCGGCACATAGCCTATTCCTGTCAAACAACAAGAGATCTGCTCAAGGCTTAATGTCGCCTTCCGACGGATAAATCTTAACAGCACACTATCAACTTGACTTCACTTCAGGGACACCTTTCAGGACCTGATAGTTCATAACAATGATCTGTCAAATGTTGAGAATTTTTATTATATGTTATCCTCGCTTAAAGGAGAACCCAAGGATGCTAACAGGATTTGCATTTCAGACTCCAATATTACTGTACCTTATTATCTTCTCACCCAAATTAATAGCTGCTGAATATATTAAACATATCCTATAATTACCGGGTAAAATAGTCTATGTTCTACCGAAACAGAGATACGCCAACTCGTAAATAAATTGTGAGGTAGCATTGATGCCCTGAACGCACTAGATACTAAGATAAGCATTCTAGATCTTCCCCTAAACGAGCTCTTACTATCGCGAGTGGATACGATATTGAGACTAGAATTCGAAAATAAACATTCTCAACTCGAAGCTGTAGAATTTAAAGAACTTGTTAAGTTCTTGGAGAGACGTTGTCGGACATTGCAACTTTGTGCCTCCAACCCCTCTCCCAGTCTATCGCAAAACCATCAGACAAGTTCAAGATAAAAAATCGCAGCTCAACAGTCATACATTACTACGTCAAGACAATGTTGCATTTGCTCAGATGAACATCAGCTTTATAGGTGCGCAGATTTTCTTAAATTAGACTGTGATCAAAGGCACAAAGGAGTAAAGGATAAAAATCTATGCAGCAATCGCCTGAGCTCATCCCACACTTGGAAGGCATGACAAAATAAAAAATAAAAAAAACATCCTGCAGATTATGTAACAAATATCACCACACATTGTTGCATCATGAGACTGATCATATATCATCTTCTGCACATCAAAACAACAATCTACAACAATCATCTTGTAATTTTCTAAGAAGTACACCCAAGAATCAGATACTTCTGAGTCTTACGGCTTTAGTAAGGATCAAGCACGGTCAAGGAAGATTCCATTTAGTTCGTGCCATACCGGACAATAGTTCGCAGAGTAACTTTATATCCGAACACATGGCGCAACAATTGAGACTGAAGAAGAAGAAGAAGAAGAAGAAGAAGAAGAAGAAGAAGAAGAAGAAGAAGAAGAAGAAGAAGAAGAAGAAGAAGAAGGACGCCATAACATTGCAAGACTTTGATGAACTCGCATCCCAAGCAAACACAGCAGTGAATACTGTATTTAGGTTCACTCAACAGCCAACGATTATCACTTCAGCATGGAATGTATGGTTCTTCCCAGAATAACTGGCAATATGCCTGTCTCACATATCAATTACAAGGACTGGAACATTCCTCAAGATATCATTCTCGCTGATCCTGACTTTCACATCCCTCAGGCTTCCAACTTACTGATTGGTGCACAGTTTTCTTACAGCTCATGAAACCCGGAAGAAAAAGCCGACAAGGGTGCCCGTACCTACAGAACACGCAGCTAGGGTGGATTCTCAGCGGAGAATATTCACGATTCAATCGAGAAAAAGATGACGAGACACCAACCAAATCGTTCATCATCACGTCTGATCTCAATTTAGAAATACAAATTCAGAAGTTCTGGAGCCTCGATTAAATGAAACATGTCACACACTCGCTTGAAGAGAGCCCATTTCAAGGAAACCACAAGAAGAGATGAAACTGGAAGATTCATCGTAGAGTTACCCATTAAGGGAGAAATGAACCTAGGAAACTCAAAGCAGATTGCCAGGCGACGTCTTCATCTCTTAGAAAGGAAACTACAAACTCAAGACGACCTTCGTCAAAATTACATCACCTTCATGAGAGAGTACCAGACCCTTGGACACATGAGAGAAATTCAGCCAGAACGCGTAGAAGGAGGAATATATTATATGCCTCATCATGCTGTTATCAAGCATAGCAGCACTACTAAAACAAGAGTCGTATTTGACGGATCAGCAATGACTGACAACGGTACTGCCTTAAAACGACATCTTGATGGTAGGAACTACAATTCAAGAAGATCTGTGCTCAGTAGTTAAGAGATTCCGCACTCACAACATTGCCTTCACCGCTGATATTGAAAAGTTGTATCGCCATGTAATGGTTCACTTTAAACATCGACACTTACAGTGCATCCTATGAAGAGAACGTCCTCAAGACAATCTAAAAACTTACGCTCTTAACACTGTCACATACGGCACGTGTGCTGCATTATTTCTGTCCACAAAATGTCTCCAGCAATTAGCACTCGAAGAAGCGTCCGAATTCCCGGGAGCGGCCGCGAACCTCAAATGTGACTTCTATATTGATGACTGTATTTCTGGAGCAGATACCTTAGCAGGAGCCCTGGAGCTGAAAATCGAGTTATAACAGTTTCTCAGTCGTGCAGGGTTTCCTTTGCGAAAATGGTGTTCCAATAGCTCTGAATTACTGAACTCCATCCCAGAAAGCTTACGAGAAACTAAGCACTCCTTAACTAACAAAGTTAGTGACATGGTAAAGACCTTACGGTTGACTTGGCATCCATCCATTGACAAGTTTCAAGTAAACTGTAATGCTAATTTACAAGAGTTAAAGAGTGATACGACGTTCACAAAGAAAATGGTGCTTTCAACGATATCCTCAATTTTCGACCTACTTTTGATTTATTAGTCCTGTAGTTACCATCTTCAAGGTTTTCATGCAACGCCTCTGGCAGAAAAGGTCAGGATGAGATGACCCTTTACCAGTAAACTTACTTTATATGTGGTTGAAGTTATATGATTAGACCCCTACACTCAACAGCATCAAGGTTCCAAGGTGTATTCTCACTGAAGGGAAAATCGAGTCCATAGACATCCATGGTTTCTGCGATGCTTTACATTACGCTTATGGCGCCTGTATTTAAATCAGATCTGTAAACAACGAAGGTGACGTTCTTATAAGATTGTTATGCGCAAAATGGAGAGTCGCGCCTTTAAAGCAAGTCTCAATTCCCCGACTCGAAATGTGTGGTGACTTATTGATCTCCCATCTCCTGAAGAAAACACTTGCCTCTCTACACCTGCCATTCACTAAGATACAGCTTTGGACTGACTCGACGATTATACTAGCGTGGTTAAATTCGTGCCCCACTAAATGGAAGACGTTTGTAGCAAATAGGGTTGCAAACATTCAAGAAATTGCTCCCTCGAATCACTGGTCTCATGTTAACTCACAGGATAACCCAGCAGAACTCGTCTCGCGAGGCACTGAACGAACAGACATCAAGAAAAACATGCTGTGATGGCACGGTCCAGCCTGGCTATGCTTATATCGCTCAGCTTGGCCGAAAAGAGAAACTAACGCCAACCCTAACAAGATTCCAGATCAAAGAATGTTAACTTCACTTGTTATTATGCAACATAACGACTCATTTCTGAACACATTCCCTTCGTTGAACCGACTACTCGGGACGATTAGCTATTTGCCTCAGATTTGCTTCAGACTGCAAGAGAAAACCCGATGAACACGAAACGTCTCCAGTAAGGCCTCAAGAAATAAGTAATGCCCTCAATGTATGTATCAAGATTGTTTAAGCAATATCATATCATGAAGAAATTCGATGTCTCGAACAAGGAAAGAACATTCACTCAGCTATCAAAATTAGGAATTTAAGCCAGACTCTTGACCATCACCCCTATCTTTGAGTTGAAGGAAGACTGTACAATGCATCATCTATCTCTTATCAAGCTAAACAAATATAGAAGCCTCCTTAAACACTCAAGCGACCCTGGCATCCCATTCTTAAAACGGGTCATGAGGACCAAGATGCCGAACACGCGTTTTAAACATCGTGACCCTTGGCTTACTTACGACCTATTTTAAACAACAAATATTTCGGCCTTTTCCAAATTCTACAACATTTTTCTCACTAATATTCTTCTTCATCTATGTTTTTCCCACATATGTGGGGTCGCGGGTGCGAACTGTGTCGCACTTATGGATTCGGCCCTTCCTGACGCCAACCCTATATGGAGGGATGTAATCACTATCGCGTGTTTCTGTGGTGGTTGGTAGTGTAGTGTGTTGTCTGAATATGAAGAGAAAAGTTTTGAGAAAACAGAAACATCCAATCCCCGAGCCAGAAGAATGAATCAGATGCGATTAAAATCCTCGACCCGGCCGGGAATCGAACCCGGAACCATCTGAATCGAAGGTCTCAACGCTGACCACTCATCCAATGAGTCGGACATTTTTCTCACTGATGAACTTCAAAATTAAACCCTGAAGGGTGGTTTTCTCTCCACCCCCTATATATTCCGATTTCAAAATCTTTACAACAAAATTAAGCGACGAGAGGATTTCTTCTCTGAAGGGAGGCAAAATATCGCTTCGAAGTCAGGTTTATTTTCGCAGTAAACAGAGATTTTCCCGACTCATCGGGTATTCTAGGAAACAGACGAGTAATAGAGCACAGTTTTCGCCTTGGAAATCTAATTTACTAAAAAACTAAAAAAATGTCGACAAGTTTCTGGAGCGTTTCAGTGGTTTATATACATTCCGCTAGGGTTCAAGATTTATCGGGACTGCTCTCAAGCACTTGAAATCTGAAACAGGCTGAATGTGCAGCAATATTCTTCTTCTTCTTAATTAGTTTACCCTCCAGGGTTGGCTTTCCCCTCGGACTCAGCGAGAGATCCCACCTCTACCGCCTCAAGGGCAGTGTCCTGGAGCTTCAGACTCTACGTTGGGGGATGAAATTGGAGAGGATGACCAGTACCCCGCCCAGGCGGCCTTACCTGCTATGCTGAACAGGGGCCTTGAGGGCGGGGGGGGGGGAAGATCGGAAAGGATAGACAAAGAAGAGGGAAAGAAGCGGCCGTGGCATTATGTTAGGTACCATCCCGGCATTTGCCTGGAGGAGAAGTGGGAAACCACGGAAAACCACTTCCAGGATGGCTGAGGTGGGAATCGAACCCATCTCTACTCAGTTGACCTCGCGAGGCTGAGTGGACCCCGTTCCAGCCCTCGTACCACTTTTCAAATTTCGTGGCGGAGCCGGGGATCGAACCCGGGCCTCCGGGGGTGGCAGCTAATCACACTAACCACTACACCATAGAGGCGGTCCCGCAATATTCCCGAAGGCAAAATAGCCTTTCACGAACCAAAAATCGCCCAATAGAGAGGCTCACGGAGGATTAGTCTACTGTCTCTTTACCTTGGCGCCACGTTCTTGTAATACAGTATTTCGATGATCATGAACTTGTATATTTTCATATCCGTTGCCAATAGCCGTACAATTAGATTCTTAAAAATACGTTTCATTAAGATCTTCCTTTCTGAAGTTAATGAAGTTTTGGGTAATAGGAAGGCACCGCGTTCTGAATATAAGTTTATAACTGAGTCAACTATTGATTGCTATTTTTTTCAGTCACGAAAAGCTTCATTTCAAGCAACACAAAGCCTGTCGTAACTTGCACGAGCCAATTTCACACCAATTATTCAAAGCGGCATTCATCTTTATGGTAATAGTGTACACTCTTCAACGGCTGGTTATCGATACCTCGAGGGTGGAACAGCAACAAGCGACGAAGGGTACAGGATAGTCTCTTTTTATCCACTACCACGAAGACGCTACCATCACCAGTACCATGTCAATTATCTTGATGATGATGCGTGTTGTTTAAAGTGCCTAACATCTAGGACACCGGCCCTGCAACTTATCAATGTATTCAATCTCTCTCTCTCTCTCTCTCTCTCTCTCAATACAACTCGCCTAGATACTGCCCCAGAGACCTTACGAGGAGAAGCTACTGAAATGTACATTTTGTATCATTTTAGCCTCTTGACGCGAAATTTTAGTAGCTGATTACCATGGCTCTATTTAGGAAACAGTTAAAGTGTTGGCAGAAGAGAAGAAATATTTCCATAATTGCAGCATATTTTAAGAAATTGGCCCATTTTCAAAATGTCTCAAATGCATCAACTTTTCTTCCATTATTCTGGAACTTTGTTAAACCTTGCCTATATAGTTAAAACGAATAAACTGCAGTATTATTTCTAGTTTCAGTGCTTTACTTACATTTTAACATCACTTTTATTAGTATATGGTACTGCATAATTAATTCCCTCTGTGGATCAGTGGTGCTGTCGACATCTAATCCCAAGATCGCGGGTTCAAACCCGGCAGAAGTAGTTGAATTTTAGTACGGAAAATAATCCATTCGATAGTCTACGTCGTACGATTGGGAAATATTACAACAGGGCATATTATTTTGTTTCTTGTGTACTGTTATTATGAACTTTTGAATATCTGATTTTTCGTCGTCATTTGTGTCTTTTCAAGTGGCACTTTTGCAGTCCACAATTATAAAATTACCTTCCCCAAAACTTCCCCACTCTAGTCTTGTCTGTATAGTAAACTATGTAATTTTGTACTAATAAGTTCCAGGCATAACAGTTGTAACTAGGATGTCACCGACAATCATATCAGAGGAAAGTATAATTACAATAAGAAATATAGGTTTAATATTTTGTTCCAATGGCCACTAGGGTTCTAACTACACGTTAAAATATGAATTATCCCGTTATCAGTCGAATATAAGTACAGACTCAAAACCGGACAAATTAAATTCCACAACTGTTGCAAGTTTTCTTTTTTAGAAAACGTACTGAAGCTGTATGTTAGGGAAAATAAGTTCTTTATCTTTGATTTTTGGGGAGGACAAACAAATCCCACTCTTTTCAATGAGACGTCCATTAGCGTGAATGGCGAACATACTAATCAAGTGGAAATAATTCCATCCAGGTGCCCTTCCTTCTGTCAACCATGCAATGCGTATTCGTATCGACAAGAAAAGCTCCTAATAAACAAGCAACAAAAACGCACATACCGGTATTTGTTACAAAAAAGACGGCAGATTAGTAATAGGGACGATGAGGTGAAAATTCATTTACTTGTTCACAACCAATTAACATCTCCAGTGTTCCATACCGTAATGAAGTATGCGTGGTACGCTTCCAAGTTACTTCCTGAAGCAACAGAGTTCATAACAATGAAATGTGCTTTCCTACGGATTTTCGATCGCAGAAATGCAATTGCGGAATCGGTGATGATCGATTTGATAAAATATTTCTGGAGTAGAAACGTCTTTTGTCTTGTTTGCGCTCAGACGGTTGAGGGGCTGGTCTTCTCACCCCAACTTGGCAGGTTCGATCCTGGCTCAGTCCGGTGGTATTTGAAGGTGTTCAAATACGTCAGCCTCGTGTCGGTAGATTTACTGACACGTGAAAGAACACCTGAGGGACTAAGTTCCGGCACCTCGGCGTCTCCGGAAACCGGAAAAGAAGTTAGTGGGACGTAAAGCAAATAACCGTCCGGTGGTTTCAAACACACGAATTTACGTTCCACAAGCAAGCGTCTTAGCGCTGGGCCACAAAAGCTTCTGAAAGCTAGTTGCTCACAGAACGTGATGTAGAGACAGGTAAGTGCGCCACAACCACACGCTGGTAGTTAGGAACCTAGTGGTCGTTGGAACAAATTTATTAAGATTGTATTTTTTACTTTAAATATACTCTTCCCTGATATGAATTTTCTTGACATCTCAGTTTCAACTGTTATGCTGGGCAAAGCAGATCAGGATCCAAGAAGATAAATCATTTAAAGTCCGCCTCTGTGGTGTAGTGGTTAGTGTGATTAGCTGCTACCCCCAGAGGCCCGGGTTCGTTTCCCTACTCTGCCACGAAATCTGAAAAGTGGTACGAGGCTGGAACGGGAGGTCAACTGAGTAGAGAGGGGTTCGATTCACACCTCAGCCATCCTCGAGGTGTTTTTTTCGTGGTTTCCCACTTCTTCTCCAGACAAATGTCGGAATGGTGTCTAACTTAAGACCACAGCCGCTTCCTTGCTATCCCTTCCAATCTTTCTATCTCCCACACGGCCCCTATTCAGCATAGCAGGTGAGTCAGTCTGGGTTAGGTACTAGTCCTCCTCCCCAGTTTTGTCCCTGACCAAATGTCTCACGGTCCTGGACAATGCACTAGAGGCGGTAGAGGTGAGTTCCCTTGCTGAATCCGGGGGAAAACCAACCCTGAAGTGTAAACGGATTAATTAAATAAATAAATAAAATAATTTGAAAACTATACACAAGAAGTTCTGAAAACTCTGTATATAGGGGTGGCCCAGCCGAGGCGGTAAAGGTACACTTGGTTTACCCAGAAGGGTAAATAATAATAATAATAATAATAATAATAATAATAATAATAATAATAATAATAATAATAATAATAATAATAATAATAATAATAATAATTTACGTCTCACTGACTTCATACTGTTTTTTTTACTATTTGTTTTACGTCGCGCCGACACAGATAGGTCTTATGGCGACGATGGGATAGGAAAGGCCTAGGAGTGGGAAGAAAGCGGCCGTGGCCTTAATTAAAGTACAGCCCCAACATTTGCCTGGTGTAGAAATGAGAAACCACCGAAAACCATCTTCAGGACTGCCGACAGTATGGTTCGAACCATCTACCTCCCGGATGCAAGCTCACAGCTGCGCGTCCCTAACCGCACTGCCAACTTCCCCGGTTTTCCTTACTGCTTTAGGAGACACCGAGGTGCCGGAAATTTGTCCCACGGGAGTTATTTTCCATGCCAGTAAATCAGTAAATCTACCGACACAAGACGAGCGTACTTGAGCGTCTTTAAATAAATACCAATGGACAGAACCGGGATCGAACCCATCGATTCGGGCCCAGAAGGCCAGTGCTCTATAATCTGAACTACTCAGTCTGGCTTAAATTCTGAAGACAATTACAATTATTTTGATGGTTAACGTAGACTCGTATTACTGTCCCTTAATGATACATGTAACTTATCGAGCAATGGCCTCAGAACTGAATGCAATATTGAAAACGCCACTGGAATGATAACGATAATATATTTTTGACATTAGTTATGAAACATTGAAAATAACCTCCTAGCTATGTAATCTAATTATTTTTGTAGCTTCCTAGTTGAGTTTCAAAACATGAAGACTTATTTGTCCAGGGAGACCGAAAACAGCCCCATCGTAAATTAGAGAATGTGTGTACCATGAGAATTACTGCGCAAGGTGTACCTTACTTCACACATAAACCGGCTAAAATTAACCGCACAGTAGCAAAGGCAGCGGTGGGTCTCTTGTAAACAAATTTAGACCGCATTACAAAACGCTTGCTGCAGCTGAGCGCTACGAATTTTAAACGGTGACCCAGAACTCAACCATGCTCAATTATTCATATTCGTATAATCAGATCTCTACACCGCCTCTCTCTCTCTCTCTCTCTCTTTCCCTGAGCTATTTCTACCTCAGTTGTTGAAAATATTTCGTATTATACAACAGGCGTATTAGATTACTCTGAACTACATACAAACTAGTAAATTCGTCGAGAACTGAAGCAGGTTGTGAAATAGTGAACTCTCGAAGTACAGTTAGAGTTAGAATTATGACCTCTCGTATTTAGATGAACAAGTCGTAGGTTCGACCAAGATCCTGAACTTTCTTCCTATAAGAAAGAAAAAATCTCTCTCTCTCTCTCTCGCTCTCTCTCTCTCTCTCTCTGGAATGCTGATTTGTTTTTTTCCTTTACGACGCACCGACACATGTAGGTCTTACGGATTGGGAAGGTAGCAGTCGCGGCCTTAATGAAGGAGCAGCCCCAGCAACTGCCTGTTATGAAAATAGATGGGACACTACGGAAAATCACCTTCAGGGCTTCCGAGATTCGAACCCACCATCTCCCGAATTCAAGCTCACAGCTACGTGACTCTAACCACGCGTCCAACTCACTCGGTGTGGAAAGCTACCTCACCCAATCAATCAAGAGAAAAATTTGTCATTTTACGGGGATGGAATGGAATTGTCCACAGTCTTCGAAGTCTGCCTGGTGAGCATTAGTGGAATATTTATACAAACGAAATATTGTTATTTTGCCCATATAATTCAAATTTTTGCCCAATTCTTCGTTTTTTAAGATCTCGGATTAGGTATAGGCCTACAAAAAAGTCGAAAGAAGGTTCAGTGCAATTTGTTTCTAATTATATGATGAGGAAACGGCCTAACATAAGTATAGCCGGGTTGTACACAAGTACTGTATATACAAGATGGTCGCAAACAACGTCAACTGTGTATATGAGCGTTGGTCATACTGATAAGTAATTTGAAAATATTTCGTTGATATCTCACGCCACGTGCAGATTTAGCAACACCGCCTCGCAAAGCCCATCTGAAGTCGCCCGCCAAGCGATCTGATTGGCTAATTTCAGCAGCTGATAAAATAACAACGGCGCGAGATATCTATTTTTTTCAATTATATATCAGTATGGCCAACCCTCTAACGCTCACATACGCGGTTCACGTTGTTTCCGACCACTCTGTATAATATTTTGAGTAGTATACACTGACGTAGCAATATTAAAGAGCATAGAACAGGAAATGTCAAATTTCTCCCTTAATATTATCTGTATCGAAAAACTGTTCGTAAAGTCTTGCTAAATAACATTTATGTTTCATGGGTTATTACCGTTCGAGGAGTCCGGCTCCGTGGCTAAATGGTCAGCGTGCTGGCCTTTGGTCACAGGGATCCCGGGTTCGATTCGCGGCAGGGTCGGGAATTTAAACCATCATTGGTAAATTTCGCTGGCACGGGGACTGGGTGTATATGTTGTCGTCATCATCATTTCATCATTATCATCATCATCATCATCACCACCACCACCACCACCACCACCACCACGACGCGCAGGTCGCCTACGGGTGTCAAATCGAAAGACCTGCACCTGGCGAGCCGAACATGTCCTAGGACACTTCCGGCACTAAAAGCCATACGCCATTTCATTTCATTACCGTACGAGGAGATTTTGTACATTTTGTACATTTCTTGACGACAATCGAAGGCTCCTTCCTCCACCACATGTACAATGAGAACACGGGGCTAATGTTCACGGTGCACGAAGCTCCTGAAAATATCAATGATTATCAATAGAACATCTATTAAGTCATTCGATGATCTTGAATTCTGTCACTCCCAGCTTTAGAACGTCTATAGGAAATCACATTTCATTGACGTCCATGAACTCTGTTGCTTTAGGAATTAATACTAAGCATACTAAGCATGAAACACTGGAGAAGAAAATTGGTTGTGAGCAAGTAAATGAATTTTCACTTCATCGTCCCTTTTACTAATCTGTCATCCTTCTTGTAACAAATATTTGCTTTTTTGTAGCTTATTTATGAGGAGCTTTACTTGGTGCTGAAACCTAACTTACTAGCCGGTAGGGGCCTATAAAACTGATCTTGAGCCATAGGATACGAGTAGGTAGGAAGCAAGGCACGTGTACTTTCACCAAGAAGACACACACAGCGAGCACTGTGGCATACAAGGCCGTAGTACTCTGGGTCACGAACATCAGATACGGCTAAGCATGCCGTCATGCCAACTAGAGGCATTCACACAAAAACATGTACAGCGCTCTGGTGTGGAAAGGTATGAACTCATTATGAACAAGCAAAGAGGAAGTGTCTTGTCAAAACAGCTCTACTCGTTTCGGTTTGCATCAACATGGTGAAATATTCTGAGGAAATATTCAAGACGTAGCCAGAGGAATAGGAGCAGTTCTGTCTGAAAATGAAGCCTGTAGTTTTACGTGACTGTTGATATTGTGATTCTGCCTGTTGTTATTTCTTGATGGAAGTTGTATCTTTGCATCGGTCTCTTGGCACAGTCGAGAAGAAAATTTAACTACTACGGTATGGAAGCTGTTGAAATATGGGTGGTGCTTAGTAATGAGTCTAATGACATTCGGAGCATGGCTGAATGATATGAAAGGTGCTACACATAGGGCCAGCCGAGCTGCAATAGCACTTTCTGTCGCAGTGAGAAAAGCAAAAACTACTTCACTCCTCATGACGGCGCTACCGTCGCTTTTGATTGTTTCCCTGTAACCGCATATCCTTTGTTACTTGAGGATCCAATCCACCTCCGGGGTGAAGACGTAACAGACCGATATCGCGATCATACCGGAAAATCCAGTTTTAAGCAGAATCTGAACCTTAACCCTTCTCTACCACTACCAAGAAAGCCTTTGGAGAACCAGGCTCCATACAGCGATTGGCCCAGATGACGTGCCAGCCACAATCCTCCACCGCTGTGCAGATGCATTGTTGGCACCTGGCACTGTGCCAGATGAATGTTCAAAGATGGCGACAGAGAACATGTAGACAACTACTACCCGGTCTCTATAATTTCTGGTACCGGTATATGTAAATATATCGAGCGCCTAATTGATAACCAAGTGCTGGATTTTCTTAATGAGAGAGACATGTTGAATAACTACCAACATGGATTCCTCCCTGTACCACACTTTTAACAAAAGTAATTGATGAGTGGCAGCATTCCTCACACCAAATTAATATTTCCCAAGTGGACCGTGCAGCTCTCGACTGCAGAAAGGCTTTTGATAAGATAGGCCTACATCATTAACGATTATTGTTAAAACTTCGGCAATCAAGACACGCAGCTGGCATGCTTGAGATCATTCCTGGTAGGTCGAACGCAATTTATTGTGCTCAGTGGAACCAGGTGAGGTCAAACTTTGGTCACTTCGGATGTGATCCAAGGTAATGTGATATGGTCGCTTCTGATCACGATTTTTACACTGAGTCAACCAGGTTGTGCATCGTCCACTATGGCCCAGAACGCTGATGACACCATCGTTTGCGAAGCCATTAAAATAAGAACTTTGCAGACAGGTTCCTTGATAATGTAGCTGTATGGTGCAGTGTAAATAGAATAGAAGTGTGAATATATCCGACTAACTACAGTGACTGGCTAAATTATAGGCACATTTGATTATAATATATACATAAAAACGACACCTCACCGAGGAGACATATATTGATAAACAGTGTATGTCTTATACTGCGTATTCCTGCTTATTGAGATAGGGCCTAATCGTATTACGACCGAGCTCGACAGCTGCAGTCGCTAAAGTGCGGCCAGTATCCAGTATTCGGGAGATAGTAGGTTCGAACCCCACTGTCGGCAGCCCTGAAAATGGTTTTCCGTGGTTTCCCATTTTCACACCAGGCAAATGCTTGGGCTGTACCTTAATTAAGGCCACGGCCGCTTCGTTCCCACTCCCAGCCCTTCCCTGTCCCATCGTTGCCATAAGACCTATCTGTGTCGGCGCGACGTAAAGCAACTAGCAAAAAAAAAAAAAAAAAAAAAAAAAAAAAAAAAATCGTATTACGAACAGACTACAACACAGTACGCCGATATGGACACGGTGCAGTTCATACTTTCAGGTAACCCTTGTAGTCTACTCCGCAAGCATGGGTGAGTGCAATGAGACGGAAAGAAAAATAAAGAGTAATTAGTATGCATTTACACTGCCAACAGAAATCGTACCACGAGATTGCAAACGCTATCAGGAGAAGTCGTTATACTTCAAGCTGTTATTAAGAACTACCAGAAAAATAAATCAGTTGTAAACGGGATGAGAATAGGCCGGTCATCTAAACTGGACAGTAGAGGCAGAGAACTATAATGAATCCAGTGCGGAAAAACAGTAAGATTACAGCAATACAACTTTCTGGAGAACTGCGCGAATACCACGGCAAAGATTTTCACCCCCAAAACATCCGAAATGTTCTTTACAACAGCGGATGCCGTGCAATAGTGTCAAGAAAGAGGCTATATGTAAGTAAAGTTAATAGGAAGAAACGACTTCAATTTGCAAAGGCATATGCACACCAGGACGCGGATATGAACAACTACTGTGTACCAAGCTATTCACGGAGGATGGTGTGCTTATACTTTTGTCACCGAGCAAGTGGCTGCGCGGTTTGGGTCACGTAACTAGCAGTTTGCATTCGGGAGATAGTGGGTTCGAATCCCAGCCCTGAATATGGTTTCCCATGATTTCCCATTTTCACACCAGGCAAATGCTGGGGCTGTACCTTAATTAAGGCCACGGTCGTTTACTTCCCAATCCTAGCCCTTTTCTATCCCATCGTCGCCATAAGATATATCTATGACGGGCGACGTAAAGCAAATTGAAAACAAAAAGAGGACATACTTTTGTCCAGGTTGCTAAATGAAGACAACTAAATACGCACTTCATTTTCAGTGTTCAAGTACCTTAACATATATTTAGTTTGTATATTCTTGTACTGCGGTGAGTGAAATATAGTTATGTTGAATTTTGATTATTTAACCTCAGAAGAGTTTGCGTTATGGATGTCTATTTATAGTTCAGTGCCACTGTGCTTACACTTTCGTTCGCCACTGTAGATTCAAAACACCGCTATTACATAACATTTCATTGTGTAGTAAGAAAACGATGCCTTGCACCAAATAAAAACTGCTTGGTATCCATATTTGCAGTAATGTAAAATGGATCAAGTATGTGGAGCAGATAAGGTGCAAAGCATACGGGATTTATCCGCAGATCTCTACTGAGTATTAGAAAGAAAGCGATTCAAACGGCCTGTTTTACACTAGCACGGCCACTATTACAGTACGAGCTTCCTTTCTAGTACCCCACTACAGTAGGGGTACATGACGAAATTAGACGGAGTTCAACGCCGAGCAGAACGATTTACTGCCCGGTCACTGTCACCCATAGCCGCTATCTGTAAATAAAAATATATTGCTTTCCTGCGGAAAATCCCTAACACGTAACACTCACGTCAACCGTTTCAATTGCTGACAGCTGTACTATCGTTCCGTCCAAAGAGGTCTAAAGGTGTCCTTTTTCCCTCCACTTGCAAGAACAGCAGCTTATGAAAGATTCGTCCTGCTCGGCTGCGAAATTAACTCGCACCAAAACAAAACAAAAAAGAACAACATATTTCAAAATTTTGTAAAAAGAATATATTTAATGAAACCTATACATAAAGTAATTTTTTTCACCAGTGTGATTGTTTCTGTATGCGTAGGACAGTGGATGAATTTTTACGTCATTCTGATTGTGCGAGAGCTTTCGTGAGAATGAATGAGTCAGAGAATTAGTGGGGACCGTGTGTGTAAGTAGAATTAATTGATAATACACATCATAACCTGTGTAGCCTATTATGTAAATATGGTCATTGTATACAAGCCAGTAGTGTCCTCTAATTGTAATAATACTACTGTGATTCATGTGGGGTAGGAGGTACCTTGGTGTAGCCTACGTAGAGCCATGCCCTTTCTCCATTCACCGTCTCTAAATTGTAATGAACAAAAACAAAAACAAAACAAAAAAACTATGGCAAAACAGTTCCGAAGGGGCATGATCTACCAAGCGACCGCTGCTCAGCCCGAAGGCCCGCAAATTATGATGTGTCGTGTGGTCAGGACGACGAATCCTCTCAGCCGTTATTCTTGGCTTTCTAGACGACGGCCGCTGTCTCACCGTCAGATAGCTCCTCAATTCTAATCACGTAGGCTGAGTGGACCTCGACACAGACCTTAGATCCAGGTAAACATCCCTGACTTGGCCGGGAATCGACCCCAGGCCCTCCGCGAAAGAGGCAGGCACGCTACCCCTACACCGCGGGGCCGGCAAATTGTAATGAACAATCTGTGGATAATTAATAATAATGTATGTATGTCTACCCCATGGTCCCACTTCCTAATACGGGGTCGTGGATGTGATGAGATGAAATTATATGGCATGTTTTACGGCCGGATGCCCTTCCTGCAACTAACCTCAGTTGAGGAAATGAATATGAAGTGAATGCTGGTGAATGAAATGAGTAATGAAGTGGAAGGAATATGATGTGGCTTATAAATAGGAATTGTCCCGGTATTTGTCTGGAATTGAAACTGCGAAACCGCAGAAAACCATTTTCAGGACAGCCGACAGTGGGATTCGAACCCACTCGTCTTCCGAATGCAGAGCTTGACTACATAGCTATAGTGCGTTAACACGCGCAGCCAATCCGCGTGGTAATAATAATAATAATAATAATAATAATAATAATAATAATAATAATAATAATAATAATAATAAGGGCGTGACTCTTCGTTTCAATAGCCCTACATGCATTGTCTGGCATTCATAGCCAGGCCACCGGGCGAGTTGGCCGTGCGGTTAGGGTCGCGCAGCTGTGAGCTTGCATGCGGGAGCTAGTGAGCTCGAACCCCACTGTCTGCAGGCTTGAAGATGGTTTTCCGTGATTTCCCATTTTCACACCAGACGAATGCTGAGGCTGTACCTTAACCCTGGATGAGTAAGGTGGGGTGCAGCCACACTCCCAGAGAATTTTTATTCTGTCCAGCTTGTCTAAATGGCTACATAATTTTTCGCCATAATCTAACATCAACTGGTCAAAGTTCAACATTGACATTAGGAGAGCAGTTGATGGCTCCGTGGATGGAGAAATGTCTTCAGACTGAAATTATCCCTATATCTACCAAGAGAGTACTTGCAGAGCAGCTGGGCAAGAAACTTCCAGTCAGAACTCCAACACAGACGCCTCAAGGAAGATGCTATGCCTTCCGAGAAATAAAAACCGCAAAACCGAAGTTTTCTATGATGTTTGTAATAGGGCGGTATGTCAGGGACACAAACTGATCAGTTGCAATAGCTGCATTGACTGAAATATGTGAATAAAACATCATTTCTGAAAAGTACATTAAAAACTTTCTTTTGTGACCATTTTTTTGGTATTTTATGTACTGGCTATAATTTCTAAAGAACATAATTTTCTTTGCATTAAATTGATAATATAATATTAACTTAGTACAATATATTAAGGGAATGCTCAAACGTTTCTGATAGCACACCTGCCAAATTTCGAAAAGAGAAATCCCGAAGATCCTTAAGCGGAATTTTTTTAACAACACACGCATGCATAACAGTCTTGAGACATAATGAAAAAAGACGGCAAGAGGGGGGGGGGGGGGAATTATAAACAATGCTAATAAAAGTCAAATACAGTAGAACCTTGATTTATCGTTCCCGGAACTGTCGTTTTCCCGAATTCATCGTTGAATTTATTCGGTCCAAAAAATGTTCCATATAAACCAATGTTAAATTTCCCCACATCCATCGTTTCTCGAACTACCGTTTTACCGCATCGATCGTCGAAAAATTATTTGTCCACGGTCACAATTTTCCCGCACGTAAGAAAAATATACGCAACATTTCTTTGAATTTAGAGGGACTGCTCAATACTCTTAGCATATAATAGCGGCAAACTGTTGCGAGAATGTACAAGCGATTCGGGGTTGCTAGTCTTGAACAAGGATCTTGTAGGCTGGAGTGTTGTGCGCAGGTTATTCACGCGCAACCTCACTACGAGCCTCGTGGTGCCAACGCTTCTCCTCGGCCCATTAACCGACCCCTAGAAATATTTTTATTTACAAGAATTAACACGTAGACAGCGTAAAACTCAAATTTGCCACAATTTTGTGTTGTTATAGACTGGCTAGGGCTGCCAACTTCGTTGAAAAAAGAGAAAATCGCGCACGTTTTAATTACTCACAGGGTGATTAATCGCGTCACCTTGTGGAGAGTGTGGGATGCTAGAGACCTGTTGACCGCTTTGTTGCCCTCTGCCCAATAATCTTGTTACAAGCTGGACCTAACCAATCCAGACCAATAATATTTTCTCATAGCCTAGTCGTGTAACTAGTTCCTAAAGTCGGCAGCTTCGCTCAAGCCGTTGACATCATTCGAGACGCGCTGCGTTGAATAGGGAACATGCATGATCCGGGGTTTTAATTAAAAATATGCTAATCTGATTCAAAATTTCATGCAGAATTCAAAAATGTGATCAGAATGTACAAATAATAACTCCAAACGTGATAAAAATCTACGAAAATGTCACGTCACGCAAGCACGCGATCTCATTGGTCTGACGTCATCGTACAGGTTGACTGAATTAGCAGACGAAGTAACACATAGTGTGCTGTGAGAAGCAGGATACACTTCGCGTATTTCTACTTTACGTTAGTGTCTAGTATGGTTAAATTCGAGGTCTATACATTGGATAATAATCTGAGTGGTATATTTTAGACTTAAAATGAATCCTGCGCAGACAGTGAGGCAGAAAACTTATAAATGGTGTAGAGTTCCGATGTGCAATAGCACATCGCATACCATACCAAACAAATTGTTTATAAATGTTCCAAAGACGCTAAAACTAGGGAGAAATGGATTTTGGCGAGCCGGAGAAATGCTGGTGATATATCGGAAAAGTCTACAGTTTATTTTTTTTGAAGATTTTAACGTAAGATGAATTTGTTTGAATTTTCAAATCACTTTTCCATGTCAGCTGTTCTAGTGGTAAAACTTTAAATTTTGATGTATGATGCTTTATTTAAATGCTTCAATTACATCTTGGAATATGAAAGTAAAAAACAGTGCATTAAATAATGCTGATTATTAAAGTATTCTCCAAACCTAACCTATGTTTTGGGTGATCCATGTCAAGATAATAAATCAAAGGGGTTATGAACCATTTTGACAGCTCTAATTCTACCAATATATCTTGGCATGGGACAGTTATGTATGTCTTTATTGAAGAGCTTAATTGGTAAAGAAATTTAGGCTATATCTAAATACTCTATAATGTAACAAAGAATAGGCGTGTACATCATGAAAGGAAACAACGTGAATTTAACAAATGTATACTCTACACAAAACCAATGCTTGTCTGTTGGGGTCTTATAAGTTAACAATGCTCAATTATAATAATTATCATAATATTAATGAAATAAATAACATAATTGCACACAAGTGAAAATAGTAATGTAGGTGTTTAAAATATTATCCAACTTAGCCTAAGTTTTAGGTTAGCCTATACAAGCCAAGTCAATAAACCGAAGGGTAAAAATAGCGCGCGAGTTGGCCGTGCGGTTAGGAGCGCGCAGCTGTGAGCTCGCATCCGGGAGATAGTGGGTTTTGAACCCCACTGCTGGCAGCCCTGAAGATGGTTTTCCGTGGTTTCCCATTTTCACACCAGGCAAGTGCTGAGGCTGTACCTAAGGCCACGGCCGCTTTGTTCCCATTCCTAGGCCTTTCCTGTCCCATCGTCGCCATAAGACCTATATGTGACGGTGTGACGTAAAGCAAAAAAATAAATAAATAAAAAATAAATAAAAGTCACAGCACCCATAGACATTCCTGTATTGAGCGACTAAAATGTCACCGGGACACTTTTCTTTCCTGATATGCTCAGCTCGTTAAAAGCCAAGTGTAATTAATGTTATTGGCTTCACGCCCTGCTAACTACTTCTACGATTTTCGGAGACGCCGATGTGCAGGAATTTAGTCCTGCAGGAGTTCTTTTACGTGCCAGTAAATCTACCGACACGAGGCTGACGTATTTGAGCACCTTCAACTACCACCGGACTGAACCAGGATCGAACCTGCCAAGTTGGGGTCAGAAGGCCAGCACCTCAACAGTCTGAACCACTCAGCCCGACTTGTGAAAACTAGATGAAGTCATATTTATCTTTATCATGTTTAACTTTTTCCCTCCACAAAGATATTTAATTCTCTTTCATCGGCCCTGGAAGTGGGTAGGCCAGTTGTCCCAACCATAAATATATATTTTTTTGGGAATGATAGATTATAGCCCTATAGTACTATGATCTTTCTTTCTTTCTTTCCTTCTTTCTTTCTTTCTTTCTTTCTTTCTTTCTTTCTTTCTTTCTTAATCAGTGTATCCTTCAGGGTTGGTTTTCTCTCGGACTCAGCGAGGGATTCACCTCTACCACTTCAAGGGCAGTGTCCTGGAACGTGAGACTTTGAGTGTGGGATGAAACTGGTGAGGAGGGCCATTACCTCGCCCAGGCGGCCTCACCTGTTATGCTCAACAGGGGCCTTGTTGGAGGATGGGAGGATCGGAAGGGATAGACAAGGAAGAGGGAAGGAAACGGCCGTGGCCTTAGGTGCCTGGAGGAGAAGTAGGAAAATACGAAAAACCACTTCGAGGATGGCTGAGGTGGGATTCGAAACCCTTCTACTCAGTTGACCTCCCGAGGCTGAGTAGACCCCGTTCCAGTCCTCGTACTATTTGTTTTCAACTTTGATGGCAGAGCTGGGAATCGAAACCGGGTCTCCGGGAGTGGCACACATTAACCACTACACCACAGAAGCGGACTAGTACTATAATGCTACCTATATGTTTATGTTAGTGCTGAAATCCGATTTCTTACTTTACTAATGCTGAAAGCCCGAAAATGTAATGTTATTCTTTAATAGGGGAATCATTCTAGAAGGAAATGTTGAAAGTGATGTGATATCTATCCAGGTTCGTTGTTATCCTAATACTATGGGTTACAGTACATTGCACGTATATAAAAGACGCCACTTACAAACTTGCTTGTTATCCGCGAATTTCTGCGGCCACAAAAGTCACATTTTTCAAGAATGATGACATCTACACATAGTAGATTGTCTGACTGTGCTGTTTCGAACCTTTCTTCTGTCATTTCGAAGTTATTCGCGATCGTGAATAATAAACAATCGGCTTTTAGCAACGGCTGATGCACAACGGCTGGTAGAGCTCCATGCGGTACTGGATCGTGACGTCACAGCGCGCCGCTTACGTCAGAAGCCGTTTCACTCACCTTGCGGAAAGGCACTATTAAATATTTTTTAATGGTAGAAAACAAGGCAACATACCACAATGTAATACGTTTACGTACTATTTCATTGGTGTACTTTTCAAAAAAAATATTTTTGAAAATGATGCATGTTCCCAATTTCTAACCACTGTGACATCGTCTGAGCTGAGCTGCGGGAGCCGCGCCGTGTTGGGTACCTAACCTATCGTTCGCAAAAGGTCTACGGAATATTTTCCTAAATACAGGTTATCGCCGTAATATCCACGTATATATTTAATTTGCAATAAGAGAACTGAACTTAAAGGTTTTCAAGTATTACGAAATGTGTAAAGAAAAGTGAAACGAAACGGCGTAAAAGTCACGCTTTTTATTTCCACCTCATGGTTGCAATATTTTGGTACCGTTATGTATAGTGTGAGCTAAATCGGTAGCACGTGTTGGCCTTTGGTTCAAGGGGTCTCGATTGGGTCGAGGATTTTAACTTTCCTTGGTTAATTCCAACAGTTCGGGACTGTCTGTTTGCCCAATTAAACATTAGAATTCATCTTAGGAAGGGCCGCATTTTAATATGCGCGTAGATCGCCTATCACGCGACGACTCGAAAAACATGCATCCGGCTCCGGAGGCCACGCACCATTATTGCTGTTCTTATAATAATAATAATAATAATAATAATAATAATAATAATAATAATAATAATAATAATAATAATAATAATAATAATAATATATTTACATGACGAAAAATGTCATAATACAGTACCCGTATTTTATTATTTTGCTTTCCCCCTATTTTTATGTTGCCCGCATTTATAGTTTTCCTCACATCCGTCTTCATTTCCCCCCCTGCCCCCTGAAAAAACGATGCATCAAGGTTTTACTGTATATGTTATGATCAACCCTGAAATTAAATACACGAAGTTACATCTTGATGAGTGCTCATCTGTTTTCACTTTACACTGGGAACACTTTCCGTGATCGTATAAAACAAGGAAATTAAGCATAATATGCCTCACGAAAAGACTGATAATATCATTTCTTAGTTGAACTCATTACGTACATTACTAAATCGCTTAGAAATTCGTCACACATTTCCACGAGTTTCAGAACTACCGCCAATGTCACACACGCACATAGACAAAGCCTTTCAGCTGCTACGAAGCAAGACGCAGTTACTAAAGTTGTTTTATATAAATTCACAGCCTGCTTTCTTTCACGGATTTCTTTTCTTCAAAATCGCAGCCTCTTACTTCTTCGGGAACATATGAGTGAATGAAGTAGCAGTTGAGGTCGAACAGGTGACAAAAGCACGTTGATAATCGATAATATGATTATCGATACATTTAGCGGTCGAATTTCGAACACTGCATCTCGTATTACCGGCTACTATCGAAAGTCAAACAAATCCGATTTGACCGCAGAAGCGAAGCCAAGCGCGGATATTCAAAATCCGTACAATAACGTTGTTCATCCGAACCGTAAAACACACTCAAAATCCGTACATTTTACGAAAAAACCGGAGTACTTGGCAGGTAGGCCTATGTCATAGTGATGTAACAACTGTACCTTACTCATTCAGGGTTAATTACGGCCACGATCGCTTCCTTTTTAATCCTAGGTCTTTCCTATCCCATTGTCGCCGTAATACTTATCTGTATCGGTGCGATGTAAAAAAAAATACCGGCCGCCTTAGTAACCAGCCGGTGATTGTAACTCTTATCACCCCTTATTATCATATATATCGTGCTGGGCTTTGGTCACAGGGGTTCCGGGTTCGGCTCCCGGCGGGGTTGGGAATTTTAACCATAATTCGTTAATTCCCCTGCCACGGGGACTGGTTGTATGTGCCGTCATCATCATTATTTCATCCTCATGACGACGCACAGGTCACCTAGGGCGTCAAATCAAAAGACCTGCACCGGGCCTCTCCGAAGGCCATACGTTTAAAAATAAATATCTATGTATGTATGCATGTTTATCTAACCCTTGCCCCGTTTCTCTACGGGGTAAAGTATGAAGAGAGATGAATCTTCGCAGAAAAGTTTTTAAGAAATGATGCCCTTCGTGAAGAGAGAGGGTGAAACCTGGTTCCGGCACATAGCCTAGTCCAGGGATGGCGAACCTATGCCACGCGTGTCATTAGGTGACACGCGAACACGATTTCGGTGGCACACCACATGAACATATTAAAATTTTTATGTACGTTTTTTACTATAGAGTATACATATCTCGTGCATCGTGTATTCATAGTGTTTCAGGTTTAAGAAATAAATACGGAAAATCTAAATTCTAGTTCCATTCGAACGTGCATTATGCCAACACTACAACACTGATAGGTTCGGAAATCAAGTGAAATGTCAGATGCGGCCGACGAGCCATTCGCTCACCCACACCAGTGAATGACTGAGTTTGGCTTGTATGTGGTTGCCAGCATCGCGCAATTATTCTTAGTGAGTAACTGTTTATTGTTGTGAACTTTGTAAGATAAGTAGTTGCCAAGAAATTATCCCAATTTCGAGATTTGGAGAAAATATCGCACTTTATTTCAAGACCTCATATTGCACAAATGAGGTTTGTTTTAGTGGTTCAATATTGATAGTTTAGAAATGGAGTTGACTGAATTTTAAGAAAGCATGTATGGGTGAAAAAGTTCTACAACTTGATGAAGCATTAGTGAAAATCGAGTGTGCTCTTGATGGTGAATACTCTCTCCAGAAGCCGGAGAACTTAACATTCGAACAGTGTAACAGCCTCCCACTAAAGTTTTCGGCCATGAAGGAACTTGCAACAGCGCTACTTAGTTTGTTTGGGTCATCATACGCCTGCAAGCAGCTATTTTCTACAATAAACGTTGTGAAGACAAGTTATGAACGTAATATAAATGACATAGCTACTATGTATTTTTGCGGAACTGGCAAAATACGACCATGAAACATGCAATCACATGTATTTGGTATTTTACAATATATTATGAAACATAATTTGGAATTAGGGATGGAAGTCGGTGGTGGCGGTGGTGAGTGGAGGCGGGAGTTGTATCCATTACAAACGAAAGTAACAAGTGGCACAGTAGACAGTTGAAAATAATAATCCAGACCTAAAATGGCACACTAATTGGAAAAGGTTCGCCATCCCTGCCCTAGTCCTATTAAATAGCACCAAGGTGTGTCTGCTCAAGGTTTACGTCTCAATCCAACGGACGAATTGCCATGAACAGCGTCATATGCCCTTACTCCATACAAGCACAGTGGAGAGGTTTGGAATTCAATCCCAGCTTTCCGATGCCGAATAATTCCTTGTATTCTCAAAACAGCAGTGTGTTGCTTCACGAAAAAACCAAGGTAGTTCAGCTTGTTAAAGTTCAGGTCAGTGTGCTGAGTTCTCACAGTCAGTCATCCTTGAAAGTAATTCCTATGGTTCCTCAACGCCAATTCCAAGAAGATGTTTAATCGCTGCCTTCTGTAAGTCTTCTCAAAGCTAGTCTCAGTTACATGCAAATATGGTAATCAAAATGACGCTGCAATAACATATTATCAGCATGAAGTTGATGTCTATACTAATAGGTTGGACCGCAAGCTAGCTTGTCTCATTTCAAGAGTCCTCTAGCCGCGCTGCGAATCTGCTGGGGGAGGGGAATTAAAGATTCTAAAGAGGATGTAACCCTACTGTTACCGCTAATACTTTGGTTACATTGTAGAGTGGTCAGAAAATACATGGTGCATATTAAATTATCATTTAACCTATCCCTATACAATTACATTTTTTTCTACTCTCGTGGGGTAGGCTACATATGGATTGGCCCTGTTTTACGGATGCCCTTCCTGACACCAATCATATTAAGTGGTAGTGTGGTGTGTTGGGTGAATATGAAGAAATGTGTGTTGGGACATTCACAAATACTCGGTCCCCGAGTCACAGGAATTAAGTTCATTAAAATCCCTTCCGAAACAAAGGCCTCAATGCTGACAATATTAAACAATATTATAGTAATAGTCCGCATCTGTGGTGTCGTGGTTAGGAAAACAGCACGGTTTGCTCTGAGTGATTTCTGACAAAGCAGTAGTGTTAACGAGAATGTTGCAAACTTTGGGCTGGGAAGACTTGGGAGTAAGAAGATATGCTCCACTATGTGGTATGTTTCGAGCTGTCAGTCGAGAGTTCGCGTGGAATGATATAAGCACACGAATAAGTTCGAGTGGAGCTTTTAAAAGTAGGAAAGATCATAGTATGAAGATAAAGTTGGAATTCAAGAGGCCAAATTGGAACAAATATTCGTTTTATAGGACGTGGAGTACGGGATTAGGGGCGGCCTGGCCGAGGCGGTAAAGGCGTGCTCGGTTCGCCCGGAAGGACGTGGGTTCGAATCCCCGTCAGGAAGTCGTAAACTTTAAGAAACGAGATTTCCACTTCCGCAGGTGCATATGACCCTGAGGTTCACTCAGCCTACACCAAAATGAGTACCAGGTTAATTCTTGGGGGGAAAAGGCGGCCGGGTGTAGAGCTAACCACTCCACCCCATCACGTGCCGCGGTTAACAATGGTGGAAGCCTTTACCTTCCACCCCTCCAAGGGCCTTCATGACCTGTACGGAGATGATTCTGCTTTGCTTTGGAGTAAGGGATTAGAATAAATTATCAAGGGAAATATTTGATAAATATCCAAGTTCTTTGAAAATGTTTAGGTAAAAGCTAGGTAAACAATTGATAGGACATCTGCCACATGGGCGACAGCCCTAAATGCAGATTATTAATGATTGATTGTGATTAGCTGCCACCCCCTTAAGTCCGGGTTCGATTCCCGGCTGTGCCACGAAATTTGAAAAGTGGTACAAGGACTGGAGCGGGGTCCACTCAGCCTCGGGAGGTCAACCAAGTAGAGGGTATTCGATTCCCACCTCTGCCATTGTGAAAATGGTAAACCAGGGAAAACCATCTTCAAGGCTGCCGAGCTCGAACCCACTATCTCCCGAACTCAAGATCACAGCTGCGCGAGCCTAACCGCACGGCCAACCCGTTCGGTCATCCGTAAGTCATATTTACGCAAAAAGCCTGATCTCTAATTATCAGGTACCTCGCATAGACAGGAGTGATTGGCTTCCCAAACAGAAGGTTGAGTTTGAATCACGGTTGCTTTTGGCTTGAGATTTTCATCACAAAAATCATATGGTATCAGAAGGTCAGGATACTAACATGAGGTGGCTCCATCAACCCCAGAGATAGCTGGGTTAAGCTGAAGAAAGTTAGTTACTTAATCAAAATGGACAGCAGAGTCCCTATGCAACAACTCCCTTATCATGGACATTGTCACTGTTGTAATTGTTGCTTTATATTTAGTAATTTTAGGCATTCAGTCGGATGAATTGTTTTATAATAACATTCACAATAACTTTACAGGCTGTCATGAGGGCAGCGTTTTCCTTCCAATTTGTTTATTTCGGGCAAACTCTGATTACTTATTTCAAGTCTCAGAACACAATCATCCAAGTCCAAGAGTTACTAATGTCAGATACGGAAACGGTACGAGCATCTCTGTATACGGCACATAAATTTATAATTTTGTCTGTATACTTAAAATTGCCTCATAGTACGTATTTATCTCAGTTTAGGCATGTAACATTCGATAATACGAGGGCAAGTCAATACGTATCTGCAATATTGCTTTAGTTGCCTTTAGGTTGGCTCTATGGCGCAGTGAGCTAACCAGCCGCTAGACTGCACCGTTGTCTACGTTTGTGATAGGTTTCAGCGTTATCGTTATCACTAGTACAGCTTGCGCTGTTGCGACGTAAAGGTGGCCGCGCCACTCAAATTTTGCACCAAGGAAGAACAGCATTCCTTAAACCGTTTTTTGTGGTCTGAGGGTGTACCAGGAGCGGAAATTCATAGACGACTTTAGGTACAATACGGGGACAATGTTTTGCCACGAGACTTTGCAGGCGAGACTACATGTGACCGGGTGCCTATTTTTCCTCAAACCAAGCACACAGGCGTTGAGACCTGGAATGCAGCAGTCGTCATCTTAGAAGATGACTGCGTCCACAGCATAGTCAGCATTAAGATGTTGAATAAATGGCTCCACCTGGTCACGGAGAATATCCAGGCACACATCTTGCTTATTCCTGCTCACGATATCTTTTCCACGAAAAACACTCCCGCACCACCACAGACACCTCCCGCTTGAACCCGAAGGGAAAAAGGTGGAATCGCTGACCGCCAGCAAAAGGGGTCTTATGTCCCATGACAACAGGTTGGTAAATTGCGTGTTTAGGCCTTTTGTAGACTGGCGATTTGAAAGACATGCAGACTTGGTTGTGGCAATTATAGCCCCTTAATTTCCAGTGTTTCAGGAAAGCTGGAGCGACAATGTAATGGAGTTATTGAAATATGGTGGTGGCGGAGTGTGGGTGTGTCGAAGTACCGGCGGGGTTTATAGAGATATAGGACTTCAAGAGCGCACAGAAAGGCACCTGCCATCCGCACTGGCACGGTTATGAGGGCTACGAATAGTGAGATATGGTGATGTTTTGGGCCTGCAGTGTTTGAGGAGAACGGGCGCTGGGGAGGGTGATTTCTTAGTTATTTGGAGTTTATTAGGAAATAAATAGAGCGACCATAGTCCAAAGGCCGTGTTTCGTGTACACACGCAATTCACCATTCCTTGTTGGCACACTGGACTGTCTGCGTTGGCACACCAGCGAATCGGGCAACTTAATTCACTGTGTGGCCACAGGCACGCCTAAACATGATAGCCCCGGTTTGCCAGTCTGTACATAAGGCGACCACAGTGTGTTATTGAGTAGGTGCCTAATTTTTGTCCCGGGAGCTTACTGTAGAGTTGTCATGGTAACGAACTAATTGGCGATGGTGGTGGTAGTGGTTGTCAAAACCGCGTGGTCATTAGCCCTATTTATCAAGAAGATGACTACCGATGTGAGAGAAAAAACGTCCAGGAACAATCCCTCGAAGAATTAAGGAGAAAGGAATCATTCGAAAAGGGAGAAGTTGGAAGCCCTAATATCGCCGATTCGGATGTGATGTAATAAGCTCATAAAATTGATAAACTTTTAAATTTAAAAAATAAAAAACACCATTACAATGACTGACTATTGTTGTTAGCTGAGGCGTACTTTGTCTGTTCTGTTGTCGTTCATCTCCATTAGATGGCAGTACTTCTGCAACTGCAATAACTACCTCGTCAGCGACGGGTGTATAACAGCTACTGTTATTATAAATAACAGCCGCAAGCATAACGAGAATGATGACCAGGATGTCTCTAGCTCCCAAATGAAGCATCATCAACAGTTATTATTATTGCCACCAAAGACAGAAAATGTTACAACAAACCCGAGCGTCACAGACACAATAAGCAGAGGAACCTACCGCAGTGCTCATGTGCAAACACAAAACTGTCATCATAATTCAGCGCCCTACTCCGGACTAGACCACTAATGTGTCAGCTGAAGAGTAAAAAGATCTCTTAAATTTAATATCTAGCCTTCAACAGTCCACGGCGTCCATAAACGCGTCGTAAAACAGGGAGAGAACCCTATCTTAAACCACACTATTCACGAGCGTATAATACTTGGAAGGCCACTTCTTCGTTTTAATGATAAACGTTGTCTGTCAGTCTGTTAGGTCATCAGCCCAGAGGCTGGTTGGATCCTCAAATAGCACCACCAAAGTTTATGCGGTTATAAGGAAACCGCAAAAACCAATGGCAGCACCAAAATGAGGTGTACTAGGCAAGACGAGGAGTGAGGTAGTTTGCCATTGCTTTCCTCACTGGGTCAGAAAGTGCTATTGCAGCACGACTGACCCTATGAGCAACACCTTTCATAACACTCAGATGCACTAGTCGTGCTCTGAATGTCATTACTCAGCACCACCCATACCCCAGCAGCTTCCATATTGTCACAGCCATGGATGAGACTGGGACTTCAGTGGAAGCTACATTTTACTCTGGCCTGTGCCAAGAGATGGATACAAAAGTAACGTATCCATCAAGAAATGGCAGCAGGCAATGATAAACGTTACAAGATATTAATTAAATTATATTGATCTCGACGAACCACTGCAGTATAATTAACAACATATACTCATTTAGCTGTTTTCAATATTAAGACTATTTTGGAAAATTACCAGGCTCTGTACCTTTCTCGTTCGTTTTATCAGGAATTGGTACAACAAAGTATTTCCTCGTGTTTTTGGTGTACAACAAATATCATGAATAATAGTTTTGTTATTGTTCCTGAGTTGTGAAGTGCGTTGTGATACAGTGTGATCTGTAGTACTATGGTATGGCACAGACTTTCAGATACGCATATGAGTAGTTGACTCCTTTAGTTATCGTGATTTTTTAGTATTTGTTGTTCATACAGCCTTAGCAGCCAAACAGTCAGTAGATATTGTAGGTGGCAGAAGGTTAGTGTGAGCGCATCCCTCAGTCTCACTGTTTGAGACTCTCACATTAAGTCAGCTCGTCAATCATACTCAATCGACCGAGTAACCCCCATTCCAATCCTCAAACAAGTATCCTTAAATCTAACCCGGGCCTTCAGGTAAAAGTTAGTGATGCTGTCCCTACACCACAGGATCAGCCGAAGAAAACATTAAACTTTGAAATGAATGTTTATCTGAAGCTAAAAAGACTATAACAATTAAATTCTTGGACAATCCGAAAATTAAAGCCAAAAACCTCCGGGTGAGAGGCAGAAACGCAACGTGGGCAGAGTTCTTCTTAATAATAACTGATGAAATGAAATGTCGTATGGCTTTTAGTGCCGGGATATCCCAGGACGGGTTCGGCCCGCCAGGTGCAGGTCTTTCTACTTGACACCCGTAGGTGACGTGCGCGTCGTGATGAGGATGAAATGATGAAGAAAACACATACACCCAGCTCCCGTGCCATTGGAATAAACCAATTAAGGTTAAAATCCCCAACCCGGCCGGGAATCGAACCCGGGACCCTGAACGGTGACCGTTCAGCCAACAAGTCGGACATAATAACTGATAATAATACCACAATAACGCAGGTTGGCTGACAAAGAGATGGAGCTGATGAAGATTTCTTAACCCCTAGAATTGTTGAACGGTAAAACAAGTCAATGGCAATTGAAGACATGTACCTACGTGTAACCGAAAACCTCCAAAATATGAGTGTTTTTTTCGCTCAGTTTTATTACAACGAGTGCAGAGTTCGAAACAATGAAACTTCGTGGCGAGAACCAGGCTAAGGTAAGGACGCGTGGAAGAGAAGATCCGTAGACTGGGAGGGACAGCTCTCAACCAAAGAAGAGGTGTAGCACTTGGTTGCATGGCAACCACATGCTCAGTATTGTTTTCTGGAGCCTCCCCAAGGGTCCTCCACAACCCACTCGAGAATCTTCTTTCTTGCTCACTTCTCGGCATCCATTTCATTAGGACAATGTCGGCTTTCCTGGGTGAATCTATTTGCTGTAATGTCTAATATTCCATCTCGCTAACCATGGTAATGAGATTGGTAATCAGGACCAATCAAGCATCAAATGCCATTCAAGAAAGGCAGGACTGTGCGTATCAACCACCACAGAAACACACGATAGTGAATACATCCCTCTATACAAGATTGGCATCAGAAAATCTATTCGTCCGTAAAACTGGACTCAATCCATATGTGGTGCCTATCCCGAGAAATTGGGAAAAAGTCCGGAAGAAGAAGAGAATAATTATCGTATGGCTTCATCTAATGTGAGCAGCCATTTTTTATTTGACGCTATTTAGATTGCAAGTCAATTGCGAAGTTCTGTTTTACTCCATCAGATGACAGAGAAATCGGATCCTTGTTGAGTGACGTATCGCCGAGTTTTAATTAATTTTGTCGGGTAAATACCAGCTATGTCACCAGAGATCCTTTATACGCCAACACCGGACGACATGGAATGCCAACGTGTATCGTCCTACCCCACAAAACTCCGACTACGTAAGCTGGGTTTGACTCCGACAATCTTGGGATCCGGAGGGATCCATTGATCCACAGAGGGATCTAGAACAGCATAGAATGGAATGGAATACAATAACAAATGACCGACTGCTCCAATGGGGTGGCATTTCTTCAATTCTTTCTTTCGTGAAGAGCCACATGACTTCGATGATAACAGTCTTTAACCTTTAAGACAACCGTGCAGGTTGGCCGTACGGTTAGAGTCGCACAGGTGTGAGTTTGCATCCGGGAGATAGCGGGTTCGAACCCCACTGTCGGCAACCCTGAAAATGGTTTTCCGTGGTTTCCCGTTTTCACACAGACAAATTCTGGGGCTGTACTTTAAGGCCACGGCCTCTTCCTTCCTACTCCTAATCCTTTCCTATTCCATCGTCGCCATAAGACCTATCTGTGTCGGTGCGACGTAAAGCAAATAGAAAAAAACCCCACATTTAACCTCATTCAAGATCAGTTATGCACCACGCGTACCTGTATTGACTTTCCATTAACCTCAAGTTTCGGACCTCATGTGATTTCAGGTGATGGTGGTAATAGTTTAAAGAATTGAGGCAATCGATTGTGAACAGTCATTCGCCGTAACTCTCCGGTTTCTTGGCGCAATTGTCAACATAGCGACATTCATATCGAAGGGCGGCCAAGCCGGGGATTTTGACCGCTTTTGTTTAATACCTCTAGCTCGGGAACTGGGTATTTGTGATCGTCTTAATACACATCTTCAATTGTATACAACACATCACATTACTAACCTCCACAGAAGTGCACAATGGTGAATACACCCCTACTTATAGGGTCGGCGTCAGGAAGGGCATCCAACGGCAAAACTAGGCTTAATCAACATCTATGATGACCCCAGCTAATTGAGATAAAGGCAGGGAAGAATAAAAGTAGAAGTAATTTGCCTGAACTGAAAGTTTGTTCAGATATTGACCAACGATGTATGGAATTGGAATGCTGCCCACGGTCCGTGTATTGTGGTGTTCTTCGTAGAATGTTAATATAATCATGTAGCAATCATGGGGAGAATATTAACTCGTAACTCTACATGAATAAACATGATACTACACATCAGTGAATATCTGTCAACATGAAGCCTTCAAACTATGATGGCTTCAATATTCGATACATAGAAGTCAACACATAATTGCTACCTCGAATTTACCACTAGTCAATCATCCAAATGAACAGCTAGTCATCAGTTGGACGCAGAAATGTGGTAAAATCAATGCAGGTGGTGTAAAAATAGGGGCGAATATATTAGAACGATGTTCTCAAATAACCAATAGATCGATACTGATGCCTGGGTATGACAATGTTATTACCAATGTTGTAATCTTTCTTTAAGTTCAAGCTCTTAATAAATAAAAAGCTCCGCCTGAGAACAAAATAATATAATCATTTACACACGCAATTATAAATAAGTGACTGATTTATCACAACGGGGCAATTTTCGATCCCAGTCAAGACAAAGTATGCGGGGAAGTACATGGGCTTGCGCTCAACGCATCTTCTAAGGGATATATTTTGAAAGCCATTCTAACCAGCTCAATTGACCCTTACCTTCCGAATAAATTCCTAAACCTGATTAAAGAATCAATCATTCAGATCCTACGTGTACCGTGCACACCTCAGTATACAATTATTTGAAAAAATAATGGCTTCGGACGAGAACCATGAAAGCAATGAGGGAGAGATATTATTATTATTATTATTATTATTATTATTATTATTATTATTATTATTATTGCCATTACCGTACATCCTAATTGTAGACTGTTATGCCTTCCCACGTATGATTAACTATGCGCCTCCTCAATCTCCTATTTGTAACTAGCTCTACTTCCATCTTATTGTGAGAAGAAGTACAACTGGGCAACCACCCTCTATTAACACTATTCAGCGGAAAACTAGAACGGGTCCGACACTTCGAAAAATGAAGGTACCGGCCAATGAAAGACTAGGGACACAAAGGGCGTGAAAATGAAAGATTCCTAGGCCTCGAGAATATAATACCGTCCGAGTCAGAAAAAGAACAAGAGTTGACCAAAAAAGGTCAGGTAGGAAAGATGAAAGTGAGGAGCCTGACACAAGTAAGTGAACGTAATGGCAGACTCAGCTAAGGAAACCATGGTCGCCAACCTACGCTCCAAAGTACAGAGCCCCTTTTAGTCGCCTCTTACGACAGGTACGGGATACCGTGGATATTATTCTACTGCCCTCATTCACGGGCGGGGAACACCTGATTGATATTACAATTCCAGCTCCTTAAAATATCCAGAAAAAGATCAGGGGAAAGGTCCATAAGCACCCCAACTAGCACAAGGACAAAGCTTTTGTCGTTCCCATAGTGGTGGGAGCACTAGAACAAATTCTCCACTAATTGTACGATTCATTTCATATGCAATCTCAAGAGAGAAGATCTTCAAGAAGATACAGAAGATAGAGGTCTTAAAAACCTGCAGCATTATGAGGAAAGTGCAAAATAAGAATGAATGAATGAATGAATGAATGAATGAATGAATGAATGAATAAATGAATCAATCAATCAATCCAATCAATCAATCAATCAATCAATCAATCAATCAATCAATCAATCAATCAATCAATCAATCAATCAATCAATCAATCAATCAATCAATCAATCACCACTGACCTCCATTTAGGTCAGTCGCTCAGACAGCAGATTCCCTATCTGTTGTTTACCTGGTCTTTTCTTACATAAATGCAAAGCATTTGGAAATGTATTGAACATCTCCCTTAGTAAACTAGTCCAATCCCTAACTCCTCTTCCTATAAACGAATATTTGCCCCAATTTCTCCACTTGAATTCAAACGTTCCCTCCATACTGTGATCGTTCCTACTTTTAAAAACACCACTCAAACCCATTAGTCTAGGATTGGAAGGATCCATTATGAAGAATATCAGAAGGTCAATAGTGTTCCACTAGGCCTGGATATTATTATTATTATTATTATTATTATTATTACTATTACTATTGTTATTGTTGTTGTTGTTGTTGTTGTTGTTGTTGTTGTTGTTTAATGTCCCTGCCATTGCTAATGTTTTTAAGAGACGTCCGAGTGTCTGAATTTTGTCCTGTAGTTTTTTTGAGAGCTGGAAGCGAACAACAGAAGTAGGTTACATTTAAGCACATAAAACAGGCACCAACTTTACCTATCTTGCGAACAGGACAACTAACGAACTGCACCACCGAGGTCGACGACAGAGAGAGAGAGAGAACTAGAAAAGACCGCATCCAGTAAGTGAAAAGCTTCTAGCATGACCGAACTTCATCCTCACAGAATGTACCACCTCGCATTATGCACGAGCGATCCTCAACAAGAGATGTTTGCCGACAAGCATTCAATTAACGAAGGTTGTCGATACTAATGCGGTGTTACGCCACATTGAGTTCGCAGTAATGAACACTATATTCAAACAACAACAATGATGCAGATTTATTTTAAAATTAAGCCCTCATTTACACTTCTAAATATTTCATTCGAATATATGTGTATACAATTCCTGCCTACCCGTACTGTTTGGGCATTGATGAGCTAGTTCAATTAAATACGCTGCAATCAGATTTACAAAATTGATTGAAGTTTCTCCTTCACTCCCGTGTACACAACATACTTGATTCGTTGGAAAGGTACCTGACACAAAGTAATAAAAACCGGCCGCTGTTCTACCAGACAATCCCATAAATAATTACTGTATTTTACAAAAGATACAGTAGAACATTAACTGAGATTATTCACCATCATCATCATGTCCGGCTCCATGGTTAAATGGTTAGCGTGCTGGCCTTTGGTCACAGGGGTCCCGGGTTCGATTCCCGGCAGGGTCGGGAATTTTAACCATCATTGGTTAATTTCGCCGGTACGGGGACTGGGCGTGTGTGTGTGTCGTCTTTTTCATCATTTCATCCTTATTACGACCCGCAGGTCGCCTACGGGTGTCAAATCAAAAGACCTGTACCTGGTGAGCCGAACATGTCCTCGGACACTCCCGGCACTAAAAGCCATACGCCATTTCATTTTTTTATCATCATCATCTATTTCCAGCTCCAGTTTCCCGGGTGTTGTGTACAAGCGCTCGCCACCTTTTCCTGTCAAAGTATAGGCCTAGTTTCTGTTCCTCTATGTCCTCCCACTTGGCATTCCTCTTGCTGACATCCGATTTCATTAGTGTCTATCCATTGATTCCACGGCCTCCCAACTGTCCTCTCCCCTTTTACTTCTCCGTCAAAGTAATTCCTTGCTGTTCTCGTTATGTCCATTCTCAACAATATGACCAAACTACTGTAGCTTGCGTCTTCCTAAAAGCTCGGTAACAGGTATTTTAATGCCAGCCTCCTTTCTGTTTGCTTCATGTCTAATCTTGTCATTCCTGGTCTTTTGGTTCATTGTTCTGATGAATTTTATTTCTGACTGGAGTAGAGAGTAAATATTTCGAGTCCATATGTGAGAATTGGAATGTAGTAGGTATAAAACATGGTCAGTTTTGTTTCTGCGGTATTTTATCATCCTGGAGTCCATTTCTCACTTGAGCTGATTCTTCGGAAAAATTCTTCGAAACTTCTTATTTCACCAGTTTATAGGACGCTGGTAAAAGTCTTAATGACCAGGGCCTTTTAATATTTATACTGTATACTCCACGGAGTGATGACTCGAACGACATAAATAACTTTGATTTAAACAAGTTCTGGAAAAGAATTATATTAAATGTGCGATGGTACGGGCTGAGAAGTTCAGACGCAAGACATGGCGTTTTCGATTTTGGCTCAGACCGGTGGTATCTGTATGTGTTCAAATACGCCAGCATCATGTCGGAAGATTAATCGACACGAAAGAAAACTCCTTCTGGACAAAATTCTGGCACATAGATTCTCCAAAAACCGTAACAATAGTTAACGTGAAGTAAACATGATACTAATAACTAGGGTCCCTACTTTATGGTGAATAACAAATCACAAATTTCGGTATAACCGTGGGGTTAATTTAGGTAATATTTCATATTAAAATAAAAATTCGGCATTATTTCGGATAAAAACAATAATAGCTTGACAGATCTCACGGTGTAATATATTGCCTGTCTCTAAAAACACAAAAGAAAGTAACTATCGAGGGAATCTTGCGGCTTTCGTTTTGTAGTTTTTAAGAATAGTTACTGTTACAGGCGAATTGCCTGTTGTATAGAGAAACCGATATATTAGGCTACAAGCTACAAAATTGAAGCTGCATTTAAAACATACAATACAAAGTATTCCATGCATTCCTTCATTAAAACAAAATCTGTGAACATGATCATTCTAATTTTATTAGACTTTTTTTTTTTACAATTACCTTCCCTGCTCGAAAAAATTAAGCACACTTTTTATCTCCCGGTACACTGGATGCGATGTACACGCTACGACGTCCCGGTTAACCCGATGAGTTAGGAGCCAGTTTGGCCTTCAATTAACAACACTAAACTTTATGATTTGAGTGTTTTTAGTTGCATGTTACGCAAAATCTTAAAACTTTCTCAGAAAAAGCAAAAAATATCAGAATTTTACATTTAAATATACATTTCGTATAAAACAAACGTTCGCCTTATTTCGCGAGTGATAAACAATTGTTTCACTTAAGAGGACTTCAAAGAGAATGTACGTGCTTTATGTGTAATACAGCCATGTTTCATGAATCCATCAATCGCGAAAACTAGGTTTCGCAAGCAATAACATAAGTATTACTATTCTTTACAATGCCTCTTAATATTATTTAATTTAAAGTATGGCTTTTAGAGTCGGGAGAGAACGAGGACATGTTCGGTTCACCTCTTTGTTTGACGCGCATGCGCAAGTGGGTGTGAGGAGAAGAAGAAGAAGAAGAAGAAGAAGAAGATGATGATGATGCAGGGAGGGGGTGATACAAGGTGTCGACACATAGCCTATTCCTGCCGAATACACAGGATTTGCTCAAAGCTTAACATCTTCATCCGACGGACGAATCACCACTCCTGCCGGCCAATATTCTGATCGTGAATTTTGTTCTCACCAACGAGACTAGAATCAGCTAACCAATACAAACTTGACGCTTTATCAATCATGGCCACTAGGCGGGTGGTGTTCAGCACAGTGGGATTAACAGGGTAGGAAAAATATTATCGTGCCGTGTTAAAGATGTTGACAGTTTCAGCACTTCTTACACATTTATGATACATCACGGCATTTGAAATTGCGAACATTAGTAGAATTACCTCAAATACAAAGTGGAATTCTGTGACGATCATCAGGACAGAATGATGATATCAGAAACTTTAATCATTATGTACTGTATACAGTAAACCAATCAAGTTTGTTCTCCTAGCCAAATGCAAGAACTGGACAAGGTCCGTATTACAGAGAGCCCAACTAGAAGAGTTCCAAGAGTTCACTGTCTGTCTGGAACCAAACATCACGTGTGGGTCAGGAAGGACCATTCATTGAAGATTGAAAGTAAATAATATATTTTTCTATGTCTTTTATCAGGATCAGTAATTATTTGTATTAATCAAGCCATGAGTAGATCCCTTGGTGCTATTCGGCAGGAGTAAGTTATGTGCAGGTACCGAATTTCATCATCTCCCTTCCTACAACCGTATCACGCCATTCATTTAATCGCATTAACTCCTTCGATGAGGATGGCATCAGGAAGGACATCCGGTCGTAAAACTCGTTACGAAGATTAATCTCACATCCACGACATCGTGCGGAAACGGAGAAAGGGCTGGGCACACACCAGTGATGTTTAGCTATAAGCTGTCACAGAAAACTGATCACGTCATACTAAACTATAATTGTGCGTAATAACAGACAGAGTGAAATCAACCCCTACTTTCTGACTGCCAGTCCTAAGTCCTATTTCCCCACGTCACCTGAGAAGGAAACATACTCTAGTCTGGAAATGTAAGAAGATAACCTTGCATTCGGGAGATATTGGGTTCGAGCCCCACTGTCGGCAGCCTTGAGGATGGTTATCCATGGTTTCTCATTTTCGCACCAGGCAAATAATGGAGCTGTACCTTACTTAACGCAAAGGTCGCTTCACAAAATCGGTAAATCCACGTCACCTATATCCTCATGTGAAGAAGAAACTTTGACAGCTGTTCATCTTCCTAACCGACTCAAGTCAATAAACCTCCGTACATGCGGCAGCCAAGATTTCATCCATGCAAACTGATTTCCGATCCCATTAAGATTATGAACGAAATACACCAGAACCTACGTAAATGAGATGAACACAACAAGTATTATTATGTCTCAATACTACATATCCTGCAGAATACCATTAGGGTGAAACATAGGTAGTAATTATAGTTTAAATTAAAACTTCATAGATAAACTCACTTCTGACTGCTACATTTAACTTCCATATGCATTCTTTCTCCTCACATAAAACAAGCAGGCATTGGAATAAAGTAACATACGATTAAAAAGCATTACGCTACAGTTAGACATAACGCCAGTCTGGTTCAAGAATGAGAATCGAACTCGAAGGCGTATGTTATCTGCATTTAGAATGTTTAGTCTGTTGTGTATGGAAGCGGTCTAACTCACTTCACACGATTAAGATTTCCAACACATCTTACAGCACAGTAAAACGCAAAGATAATGGCAATGTAGAAACCCATCCTCCTGGAAAGTAAAACGTACTGTTTGCAACACAACATCAATTTTGTTTACGTCAAGTCTAACTCCACAGATTTGTGCTACTATCTCTCATTAGATGTCAAACTCTGTAGGTACATATTTATCAAATGATATCCTGGTATGTGTCTGCCTTTGTTCGGGCTAAATCGACAACCACCAAACAGAGTTAGATGTGGTTTACAACATTGTATAGAACATTTATCGAGGAAGGTTTGGGTGTATCGAACGTTTATCTATGACCACTCTACGACAAAAGGAAGCCGAGCAGTAACGATTTTAGTGAGGGAATTCAAAGAAACAGCCATCTGAGCGTTCCTTGGCTTCCGCTATTCATCAACTAAAATCTGAGCAACTTTTGTCCGATATACAGTACACCATGTACCTCTTTCTTGTGTTCTAGTAACACCTATAGTATACACACACGCGCGCGCGCATTTTATGCTACAGTTTGCAGTATAAGATCAACCTTGAAATTAGAAACCGCGTTTTGAGAATAATCAAGCAATTTAATCCCTGTCAAAATAAATAGTTTATTCACCTCACTCTCACTGATATCGAAATACCCTATCCAGTATAACATTTGCATGAATGACTGAGGAGCTACCGTCGTTTTAGTGAAAACGCAGGTGTAGGAATGATTTTAAAATTGCATAGGGAGAAAGGAGGGAGCAAACAGGTCAGGCGGGGCGGAGTGGCTTTACGTCCCACTAACTATTTTTACGGTTTTCGGAGACGCCGAGGTGCCGGAATTTAGTCCCCCAAGAGTCCTTTCACCTGTCAGTAAATCTACCGACAAGAGGCTGACGTATTTGAGCACCTTCAAATACCACTGGACTGGGAAAGGGGTCAGAAGGCCAGCGCCTCAACCGTCTGAGACACTCAGTCCGGCTAATGGATAAATAAAGATACAACTACTTCTAATTCGGTGTTTATACGTCTCTTTAGTTACAGATGGTTCCTTCGGTCACCAAACGTTCTAACGTAGACATTTCATATTTAGACATTGAAATATCGAGATCCGATAACGCGCAATTCTGGTCATACCGGAAGGTAGGTAGACCCTCGTATCCTGTGCTTAATGTCGTGAAAGTCATCCAATGCACAGTCAGATAACATTTACGAGTCTTTAAATGAGATACCCTTCTTTATTAGTACATTCATTGGCACGTTAAAGAACTCCAGTACTCTGGTGTCTTCTAAGAGCGATAGTACTGTAACTGAAAGGACGTTACATACAGACAACAACAACAATAATAATAATAATAATAATAATAATAATAATAATAATAATAATAATAATAATAGCTCCGAAGGGCCATGGTCTACCAAGCGACCGCTGTTCAGCCCGAAGGCCTGTAGATTACGAGGTGTCATGTGGTCAGCACGACGAATCCTCTCGATCATTATTCTTGGCTTTCTGGACCAGGGCCACTATCCCGCCGTCATAATAATAATAATAATAATAATAATAATAATAATAATAATAATAATAATAATAATAATAATAATAATATTATACCCGGGCTGCTCAGACTGTTGAGCTGCCGGCCTCCTGACCCCAACTTGGCAGGTTCGATCCTGGCTCAGTCCGGTGGTATTTGAAGGTACTCAAATACGTCAGCCTCGTGTTGGTAGATTTACTGGCACATAAAAGAACTCCTGCGGGACAAAATTCCGGCACCTCGGCGTCTCCGAAAACCGTCAAAAAGTAGTTAGTGGGACGTAAAATTATTATTATTATTATTATTATTATTATTATTATTATTATTATTATTATTATTATTGGGAATTCAGTGGAAGCTACATTTTGGTATGGCTTGTGCCAAGAGACGGATGTAAAATACTTCATCCATCATGAAATTGCAACAGATGGACTCTAGGGGGGGATTAAGCATTAAATGTAGGCCCGTGATTTTACATTTAATACTGAAATAATTTCGAACTCTATGAAATGTTTATATTCATGTAACTCATGAAAAAATGTCACGTTATTAATTTAAATAAAACATTTAAATAATGCAATATATTACATCTTGCTCGTTCTTGATGGATGCAGTATTTTTACATCTGCCTCTTGTCACAGCCAGAGAAAAATTTAACTTCCACCTGCGGTCTCGTTTATGGCTGTGACAGTATGCAAGTTGTTGATGTAAGGATTGGTGCTGAATAATGACATTCAGGCGACTAGTCCGTCTAGATGCTAAGAATTGTATTATTCATAAGGTCAGACGTATTGCAATAGTGTTTTTAGCTCAGTGAGGGAAGCAATGCACAGTATTTTACTCTTTATTTTGCCTATTACACCTCGATATAGCGACGCCGTCGGTTAATACGATTTCTATCTGAGAATCCAACCATTCTTCGGACTGACGACTTAACGGACACTTAAAGTAATAAATAAACATATGTTTACCACTTCTGGTAACCATTCATCTGTACCCATTATTTACCGCTTATGATTTCGCATTTTCTTCTCAACTTAACATTTTAAAATCTGAATCAAAGTGCAAACTACTTCTCAAACCGAGCTAGTCTAGTCTAAAAACCCAAACTCCATCGCAACGAGCTCGACAGCTGCAGTTGCTTAAGTGCGGCCAGTATCCAGTATTCGGGAAATAGTAGGTTCGAACCCCACTGTCGGCAACCCTGAAGATGGTTTTCCGTGGTTTCCCATTTTCACACCAGGCAAATGCTGGAGCTGTACCTTAATTAAGGCCACGGCCGCTCCCTTCCCATTCCTAGGTCTTTCTTGTCCCATCGTCGCCATAAGACCTATCTGTGTCGGCGCGACGTAAAGCAACAAGCACAAATAATAATAATAATAATAATAATAATAATAATAATAATAAAAACCATAGTGCAACAGCTCCGAAGGGCCATGGTCTACCAAGCGATCGCTGTTCAGCCCGAAGGCCTGCAGATTACGAGGTGTCATGTGGTCAGCACGACGAATCCTCTCAATCATTATTCTTGGCTTTCTGGACCGGGGCCACTATCCCGCCGTCAGATAGCTCCTCAATTGTAATCACGAAGGCTGAGTGGACCTCGAACCAGCCCTCAGATGCAGGTAAAAATTCCCGACCTGGCCGGGAATCGAACCCGGGGCCTCCGGGTAAGAGGCAGTTACGCTACTCCTACACTGCGGAACCGGCTCACTAGTCTATTTAGCTTAATTCCCTTGGCTCGAGGACTGGGTGTTTGTGCTGTCGCCAACATCCCTACAACTCACTCAACACACACAAAACATTACCCTCCACCACAACTACACGTAATTTCCTATACACGGCATATGCCACGCACGGACGCCGGAAAGTCTGCTTTACGAGGACAGCACCATCAAATTTTTATTAACAGATGCATATTATCAGACCGCAAGCAGCCAACAATTGGAAAACAAGAGCTTAAAAACAATGTGTAGCACACGTGAAACATGCAACACTTTTGACATTTCTCCAGAGGCGCGTGAAAATGATTTTAAAGAGGTAATTAAACCTAACTTTTCAATCTGCCTAATCTGCATTTCTTCATCAAAAGTCCAAGGTTCTAAATCACATAATCAATGACTTTGAAACATTTTTTACATCCACTTATTGGCATTAAAGGAGAAGATAATATTATCACACATTAAAGTGTATGGGTTGATGACTGTGGTGTCCATACCCACTAACATGAAACACGAAGACGTCCCTCTAGTCCTGCTTTAAACTGGCTGCGATAGAGACTACCTTATAAACGTTAGACGAGAACGTTGTAAAAGATAACAGGCTAAGCGACAAAGCAGGTTTATGTAGCCTGGCACAATCTTATCACTTTTATGTTGGTGTCCCCCAAGGCTCATGCATAGCTTACCGTCAGGGACATATTCCTTAAGCTAGAGCCAGTACGACACTACAACCCCAGTACGGTGATCCACAGTAGTAATGAGGAACGACGAAGGCACTGCCTTGATCTCCTCTCATTGCACGTAATACGTATGTCGTACTGTCCAAAGATTCACACAAACGCTTGTCCTTGTATTCACTGTCCGATTTAGAATCTCGGATTTTTGTGGCACAGGCAATTATTACAATAACATGCAATAGTACATATGTTATTGGTTTTACGTTCCGCTATCTATTGCATTCATTACGGTTTTCAGACGCAGAAAGGCCGGAATTTTGTTCCACAGTACTTTTACAAGACTGACGTATCTGAGCACTTTCAAATACCACCGGACTGAGCTGGAATCGATACCACTATCTTGAAATCAGAAGGCCAGCACTCTACCGTCTGAGCTACTCAGCGTGGCGATGTAGTAGTGCCAAACCCTACTGTTCTAGAACACGTCAGTAGTAGTACTTCTAATAATCATCCTCTGTGGTGTAGTGGTTAGTGTGATTAGCTGCCACCCCCGGAGGCCCGGATTCGATTCCCGGCTCTGCACGAAATTTGAAAGGTGGTACGAGGACTGGAACGGGGTACGCTCAGCCTCAGGAGGTCACGTGAGTAGAGGAGGTTTGATTCTCACCTCAGCCATCCTTGAACTGGTTTCCCGTTTCTCCTCCAGGCAAATGCCGGAATGGTACCTAACTTAAGGACACGGCCGCTTCCTTGCCTCTTCCTTGTCTATCCCTTCCAATCTTCCCATCCCTTCACAAAGCCCCTGTTCAGCATAGCAGGTGAGACAGCCTGGGCCAGGTAATGGTCCTCCTCTCCAGTTGTATCCCCCGACCCAAAGTCTCACGCACCAGGACACTGCCCTTGAGACGGTAGAGGTGGGATCCCTCGGTGAGTCTGAGGGTAAAACCAACCCTGGATGGTAAATGGAAAGAAAGAAAGAAAGAAAGAAAGAAAGAAAGAAAGAAAGAAAGAAAGAAGGAAAGAAAAAGGAAAGAAAGAAAGAAAGAAAGAAAGAAAGAAAGAAAGATAATAGCATGTCTTCAAAAATGACGTGTAGATCGTTTGATTTGACGCCATTTAGGCTGCCTACATCTCAGTTTAGAGGTTCCATTTTTTATAACAGGAGGCAATGAAACAGATCTCTCTTGAGGGATCTATGGCTGTTTTAATTACTTTTTCGGGTAAACACCAAATGTGTCACAAGAGATCTTTACATGCCGACATCGTAAGACATGGTGTGTAAAATGGACTTTCTTCCGCCCGTCAAAAATCCGACTACCTTTGACATGTTAGAATCCGCGATCTTGTGATCCGAAGACCAACACTCTACCGGTGATCCAGAGGGAGCTTTTAGAACTGAACCTGATTTACAAATCTAGCGGAAGGAGCAGCAAAATCGAAATTGTAGATCAGGACTAACTAAAAACAGAAGTGTATTAGGAAGCATTAGACGGCCAGATGAAATCGATTGAATATTGTGCTTTAACTGACGGAGGCATGATTAGCTCAGTGGCTTAGCTGCTGGCTTTCCATCCGCAAGGCTGAGGTTCGAATCCCAGTTGATCCTGGGTCGAGATATTTCATCTCAATAATCATGTGGCGTCAGGAAAAGCATCCGGTCTTAAACTCCCGGACAAAACAAAGAAATGAGCCTGGATGGATCCAGTGACCCCAGAAGTAACTGGGGTAAACTGAAGAAAATTTAGCCCGCTTGGAGGCCATGATCGGGCTCAAGGTTATTGGCATGACACCGTGATTAGCCGGGTCGAAAAATAATTCACCTTCAGAATATTGGCCGGCAGGAGAGGAGAGGTGGTGGTATAGAATTTCCAATCACTAGATTGCGTGCCAAAAGCCTGGATTCAGGCCCAAACCTCTCTGCAGGGTTTATTTGGAGTGATGGCATATAACGCTGCTGATGATGATTCGTCCGTTGGATGGTGCCGTTAAGCCTTGAGCAGACCCCTTGGTGCTATTCGACAGGACCGACACCGCATTTCACAGTCTCCCTTCCTACTATTATATTATATAACGGAAGTAATTTCATCTCCTATAATGAGGTTGAGGTCAGGAAGGGCATCCGGTCGTTAAAACTCGCTACGAAAATTAATCTCAATTCATGCCCGACCCCGTAGAAAAACAGAACAATGGTTGGACACACAGTTGTGCTCAATTGACGTCAATTGCAGAGCACCTCTATATGATGTTAGGTCTACTGAGCGCACAGAGTTAAAAAGCAGTTTTTCGTACAAAAAAAAAAAAAAATAGACAGTACTTCAACTTACCCATATCCTTCTGAATTATTATTCATTCACAAGAACATGATAAGTTAATTAATTATAGGTTCATTCATTTTATGTCTATAAAAACACGAACTATGCATAATATACAAACAGGACATCATTACACATCATGCTGTATGTGTTGTATAAGTAGCTTACTACTTTAATAACGTCAACATTCGTGTAAGAACCACAATCCTTTCTGAAAACAGTATATAAATCACCACTGTCTTTAACATACGTGGAGGTTAGATTATAACAAGATTACCAGTTACGAGCTGTGACAGTCCATAATTACTTACATCTTATAGTGAACCATAATAATTCTTCCACCATGAACAAACTAACTAGCCACATCCAGCATTTAGCTCCCGAATGACAGGAAACTCAGTGGTCAACAATAGACTACAGTAGTATGTCTAGTTCAAAAATAACTATTGTACGAGATTGACACATTGTTACGAGAACCATTCTTGTGTGTTAAAATATGTAACGGTACCGCCTTTGCTGGCAGGGCCTAGTGTTTACAAGTGCACTGTCTTCTGGTATAGGCTAGAGCAATTTTGTAACTTTCATAGATCTGTCTCTGTCTTATCCTTGGTTTTGACAATGTGAAAGTGACTGAGGTATGAGCGATGCTAGTAATGCCAATCTTTATGCAGCCAGTCCCTGCTATGAATGGTGTGAAAATGTTGCTTATAGGGTCGGTTCAAGACCGACTCCAATCCTCAGACCTTAATGCTACTCTCGTTCAAAGATGGCGAATCGAGTAGCCGGAATTGTTGGAAATCTGGGTTTGTTTTGGTTTGTTGTTATCGTATGTAGTCTGTGTTATTTTACGGAAGTTGACGATAAATGTTAGTTTCTTTGTAGAATATAAGTGTCCGTGTGTATTTATATGAGTCAGTGGACACATATGATCTGTAATTATACGCAGTAATGTGAGAATATGCTTGTTTTGATCGTGTTTTTACCCATTAAAGAACATGAGTGCACTACGTGGAGCAGGTTTTAGTCTAACTATGGCAATGGCTCTCATACAACTATTCTTAAGTTTCCTGCGCAATAGACCATTAAGATAGAAATGGATTAGGAATATACATCGTGATTATTTTGAAGTCCATGAGAAAACTGTAGCGTGCATACATCATTTCGAGAATGTCTGAGGTTATTGAAGCCATTTTTCTACTTCCAAACTATTCGTGTTTCTCGTAAAATATTAATTTAGATATAATATAATTGATATTGTGTTATTCCGTCAGTGTCTATGTGCTTCAAAGTGTCGAGTGATTTAGATGCAAGTTTATTTTACAGTATAACAAACCTTGTAAGTGTGACAGTAGGAGCAATCTGTATACTGTTACACAGAAGAAGTAGTGACTTAGAGGGATTAGCTGGGTTTGTAACGTAGGGTTTTACACTACCAACACCTTCCGATTCATGTTGTGGTTATCTGTTATCAAACAGACTGCGCCGAACTGAAGCTCATGCATGTGGTTAAATATCAATGTTTAGTCAATAGTTTTTGCATTCATGTTCTTTAATGTGCAAAAACCTATTATGTCTTTAGTGTCTGAACGTTTCATTACTAAGGTTACTATCATTGTGTGAAGTGCTGTTATGAGTTATGACATATGTCAACATTATGTTAACATTACCAGGGCCGTTCATTGGGTTCACATAATCATTTCGGGTGTACTTGGCTGAGTGACTCAGATAAGGCGCTGGCCTTCTGACCCCAAGTTGGCAGATTCGATCCTTGCTCAGTCCGGTGGTATTTGAAGGTGCTCAAATACGTCAGCCTCGTGCCGGTAGATTTACTGGCATGTAAAAGAACTACTGCAGGACTAAGTTTCGGCACTTCGACGTCTCCGAAAACCGTAAAAAATGTAGTTAGTGGGACGTAAAGCCAATAACATTTTTATTTCGGGTGTACTTCCTATTCGTTGAGTGCTGAATTTAAGAAATTGTCCACCACTTCAAAACTAAGGTAACAAATTGTGTTTCACAGTTCTCATGAGAGCGAATACATAGAGGAATTTCGTACCTTAATTATTTTGAAACATTCAAAACGATGTTAGAAGTATCATTTTAACAGTTTTATCATGTATTTTCATCTATCCAGCGAAATGAAATCTAAGAAGAAGCGTTATTTGACGAATTGAAATTTCTAAATAATCAGTTTGTTGGTCTGTTTTCTAGTAGAATATATGTGATTCTTGCTGACGAATCGTGTAAAAGTTATTTTCCCTATGATGTTACATTTATCATGTTAATTTACCGCCGTTTATATAATATTTACGTAATATTTTCGTGTTAGCCAATACCAGCAATCCGGCTACTTCGGCCACCATGGATTTTTTTTATATTACGGTCTGAGGATTGGAGTCGGTCTTGGTCGGTTGGTGTATGCATTTAAGTGGGCTTGGCAGACATATGTAATAGCAACTCTGGCTCGGGGAGGAAAGCAACGGGAAACTACCTCACTGAGATGGAGGAGAGTAGGCAATGGTATGATAAACGGGATTAAAAGTCAGGTTGTGACTTTCACAAATAGGAAAAGTCCTCTCAGTTTTAAACACTGTATTGATAGGGTGAAAGTTCCTTATGGGGATCACTGTAAGTGCCTAGGTGTTAAGATAAGGAAAGATCTTCATTGGGGAAATCACATAAATATGATTGTAAATAAAGGGTGCAGATCTCTGCTCATGGTTATGTGGGTGTTTGGCTCGATTTCTTCTGGGTGATTTCCGACAAAAGAGTAGCGTTACACAAATGTTGCAAAGTTTGGGCTGGGAGGACTTGGGATAAAGAAGACGAGCTGCTCGACTAAGTGGTATGTTCCGAGCTGTCAGTGGAGAGATGGTGTGGAATTACATTAGTAGACGAATAAGTTTGAGTGGTGTCTTTAGAAGTAGGAAAGATCACAATATGAAGATAAAGTTGGAAGTCAAGAGGACAAATTGGGGCAAATATTAGTTTATACGAAGGACATGTAGGGATTGGAATAACTTACAAAGGGAGATGTTTAAAAAATATCCAATTTCCTTGCAATCATTTAAGAAAAGGCTAGGAAAACAGCAGATAGGGAATCTGCCACCTGGGCGACTACCCTAAATTCAGATCAGTATTGATTGATTGATTGATTGATTGATTGATTGATTGATTGATAGGAAGGAAGACGGTGAAACCCGTTGCCGGCACATAGCCTTCTCCTATTGAATAGCACCAAGGGGTCTGTTCTAGGCTTAACCTCCCTATCCGACGGACGAATCGCCATGAACAACGTCATATGCCCTCACCCTATATGGACACTGTGGAGATGCTAGGAATTGAATCCAGGCTTTTAGCACGCAATCTAGTGATTATAAATTCTATACCACCACCTCTCCTACCCTGCCGGCCAACATTCTGATTGTGAAAATCTTTTCGACCAACGGGACTCGAACCGGCTAGCCACGGTGTCAGACCATATAGCCATCATAATTATCATGGCCACCAGGTGGGCTAACGGTAGGCCTACGCTAACATGGGATAAAAAATGACAGAGTTCGGACGTGCAAGAACTGTAAATATAGGTTTAATCACTTGATTCATAGCTTAGGATTAACTTTAAAAAAGAGAAAATTATTATTTTGGAGTCTTTTAGAATTGTGTTTTCGTGGCACAAATTAACAGACACATCTTTCGCAATTTTATCTCGTGAAAGTGTTACGTTTTGTGAAGGTATCGCTTCGTGTCCGCAGAGAAAAACTCCAACGGACCGACTGCAATAAACTGTTATAAAAATGACGAAAGGTCTCACCTCAGTTTATCGTTGCTTTATCCACGAAATGATACTATCATTCGTCACTGGATAATAGCTCATTATGCGCTATTATATTCCGAGAATGAATTCATTTCACCATCTTTGCTCAAGTCTAGTATTTTCTCGTATGTGTATTAGAATGTAGCCAATAATGAGGTTATCAGACTAACAAAAAGAATCACGATAAATGAAAGAAAAATTGAGAAGACACAAACGAACGTACTCGAGATGTGAATGAAGAGAGAAATAAGTCTAAACGTAGGGTGGGAGGCCGCATAGAAGATGGAGAGAATATAAAGAAGGTTAAAGAGACGAGAGGGAAAAAAAAAACAGAAAGAAAGAAAGAAAACTCAATAACGGGTGAACACAAGCAGTGAATATACGACACAATGAATGAGCCACCTAGTAATATTTAAAATTTAACTTTAGCATCTTGGAACACTTCATAACCCGAAGATAGGACGTCTTCACTTGCTGACGTAAACGTATTTCTAAAGTTAAAACTTGCGTTTCATTTCCACATGCTCTGCCTAGTATTATTAACAGACGTGCAGAGCAGTTAGTGTTCACCATGTGTACTTAAATATTCGAAAGCTGGGTGGTAGTAAATGGTTCTTGCATGAGTGTTAGAAAATAGGCAGGAATACAATTATCAGACTAATAAAAGACATGGTGGGGGATACACATGACAAAATCAAAAGCAGTGAAAGGAAGATAAGGAATAACTTTACCACTAGTTCAAGTTTCCAGGCATTTTGGGAGGAATTACGTCCAGTTAATTGCAGAATAGTAATTACTAGTTCATGCTTTCTTAATTAAAGTTTTTACCCTTTAACTTGTAGAGAATGTCATTACATATTTCTACTTTCAAAACAGGCTTTCCAGTTTTCAAAATGGGACTACATCCGATTTTCGCTATCTTGACCAAAAATGCAATTTAAAACATGGTACCACTTCTTTCTCAACAACTTTCTCTTTATTTCACCAAAACGAAATGCTACTATTGCAACACGTATGCAAGAATAATTCTCTACAATCTTTGATGATGATGATGATGCTTGTTATTTTAAGGGGCCTAACATCGAAGGTCATCGGCCCTCTACAATCTTTACAGAAGAAGTTTCTTGCACAGTGAGATTCTAGCTCAAGTATGGATATAACCCGAAAGTAAATGAGGTTCGGAAGCACGAGCAACTCTGCAAGTTTATGGACAAAAAATGTAAAACCTCTGTAACTAAGACGTAATCTCGCAAGTTGAATCGCGTGGAGTCAAGCCATGCCAAGCCCAGCCCAGCCCAGGTCAGACTAGGCTAGGCCGGCCCAAGCAAAGAAAGCTAAAGGAAACAATAATGACGGTGTACGGACCTCAGCAAGTCATTGCGTCAGTTGAGCAGCTCGTCTTCAAGGTCTGTGTCTGCCCGCCAGCGGCAAGAGCCTCCAGCCAGCTGATCGTGCCAGTGACGCAACACCATTCCTTCTGGCCTACGCTAGTTCTCTAACTGGAGGTGCTATCTGGAAACAAAGTTCGTTGCGAAAGTGCGCTCAAGTTATGACGACCGGCACTACTAGATTTCGAGATGATGCGCAAATTTATGAATACAGAGTCATATGTGTCTTAGGAAAACCGACAGGTTTCACAATATCATACTTAAAAACTTAGCAACATCGAACCAGGTACAAATAAATCATTGAAAACGTATCAAGGTATTAAATTTTTATTCTTCTTCGTATTATTATTTTTATTATCATTATTATTATTATTATTAAAACAGAATACTCCTTTCCCTTGTTTTCTGATAACCAATAATTGAAGCAAGTGGAGTAGTTTCGTGCAATACTAAAGTGTGATTTAAATAGATGACAGAAAATGTTAGTACCCGTATTAGTACCTATTCTTCTTATCGTTATTCTACCGCTTTTCCCACACTAATGAGGTCGCGGATGCGAACTGTGGCACACATGTGGATCTATCCCTATTTTACGGCAGGATGCCCTTCCTAACGCCAACGCTGTTTGGAGGGATATATTTACTATCATGTGTTTCGGTGGTGGTTGGTAGTGTGATGTGTAAATATGAAGAGGAATGTGTTGGGACAAACACAAACCCCCGGTCCCAGAGCCGTAGGAATTAACCATAAACAGTTAAAATCTCCGGCCCCGCCGGGAATCTAACCCAGGTTCCTCTGAACCGAAGGCCAATAGGACGCCATTCAAGCAAAGAGCCGGACCGTATTAGTGACTTCTAACATATATTTTTGATAATGCAGTGGTGAGCTTGCATCCGACATAAGGGTTCGAACCCATAATCTCCCGAATGCAAGCCGATTTCTATGTGACCCAAGCCAGGCAGCCACTTGTTAATTCGGGCTACAATTAAGTACAAATCTAAATGAATAACTAATCTAATGACTTATGAACCTATAGTGAGTGGTGTTGTAATGAATATGGGAAAGGATGTGCAAAGTGGCTGTGGCCTGTTTATTAGGTACCATCTTGCTAAGTATCGAAATTCACTTACAGGATGGTCAGGAGTGGGGTCGGAACGCTCTTCTGTCCTCAGTTATCTTCCCGACATACAGATTAACCCGTTTCAACTTTCATAACTGGGTTTAAATCCTCCATGTCCGAGCTGGGAATTCGAATCTTGATCAACTGCGTGTTATCTGTAAAACCAAAAACTTGCACATTTAAAGGAGATACAGATGAGATCTATTTCTGAAAGAGGAATCTGATTTGTTTTTGTTTTAGTTAACGAAAGCTTACAGCTACGTGGCACATAATACGAAGTCAACTCGCTCAGTGACTTTGATCTGATAAGTCTAAGGTGACAAAGAGTATGATCTATGTTGGCTCAACTTGTCGAGACTACCAGCTTTCTATATGAGTAGAGGATGAGTTTCCTTACTGAATTCTCTCTGAAGATTAAAAGGCAGTCGAGGTTTACTACTGATCACACTACCATTATCGTTTGCATCAAAGGTTCAGAAAGAGCAGTGTAATGATGGATTCTTTAGATTCCTTGTCCCCTATTGACTACTATATCATCTCCTCACCGGTTCTTATAGCTCAGGCACTATGTTGGTGGCGATCACGATTAGCCCTTCATATACTGATATTTGAATAATTTCCTACCCTTGTTAGTTAATATTTTAATCACACAGATCAATTCGATGAAAAAGCAAATGACTGTCGTAGTCATAACCAAGACTCAATGGTGAGCTATGGATGTTGACAACTTAAGGTACGATTCTTCTTTTAGGGAAAATGAGTTGTAGTCCGGCTCTTTAGTTGAATGGTTAACGCAGTGGCCTTCGGTTCAGAGGTCCCTGAGTTCGATTCCCGGCCTGGCCAGGAATTAAAACTATGTTTGGTTAATTCATCTTGCTCGGGGACTGGATGCTTGTGATCATCTTAATTCACATCCTAACTTACACATATCACATTATTAAACTAACCAGCATAGAAAAATGCAGAAATGAATACATCCCTCCATATAGGGCAGGTGTTAGGGAGGGTATCCGGCCGTAAAAACAGGCTTAATCCACATTAGTGTCGACCCCAGATAACTGGGATGAAGACCAGGAAAGAAGAAGAATATCTGGTGAATATTTAAAATATTCTGATTTTGATGAATCCGGAAATATTTAAAATAATATTAATCCGGAATCGTTACCATTCAATTCTAACAATGCACTGATATTGTGAATTACGGAAGTAATTGTGGAATAAGTAATTCATCTCAAGTGTTCCGTCAGTGCCGAATAATACTCTCATGTTTACTCTTCAGACTGTTGGGAAATTTAATTCAATTTTATTTTATAGTTTCCCTAGTTATAGAGTTGTCACTACGTCAAAGTGTGCTTCACTATCTCAGAAATATAATATAAATATGTTATATTTATAAACAACAATCAACCAAACACAATGACAGTTGTCTTCCCCATAAAGGGTCAACAGCTGCAATGGACACGTAGTTTTGGATTTTGCAGTCAGTAATATTTTGGAAATGGTTACTCATTTCATATTTCAACTTGTCATAGCTGCAGTAGAGGTGTCTTCCCAAAGGCACTGTGTTAATTATCATCCCTGAGTTCTATTTTGTGTTTTCGAGGTGCACATGCTTTTTTCACTTTTAAATTAATAACAACTGCTAATCTTGTATCTACTGTCTCACTACAAAGTGTTGTTAGAAATCCAGTACTAAGTAAACCCAACTAACAACAGCAGACTCCCGGAACTGACCTTATAAAACAGTTTTATTCAAGTTATTGCAAGCCTAAAGTTGATTTCTTCACTCCAGTATCCTTGACAATTATCACCATAATTGGAGTAACAAAGTAACGTAAATGAGTGATACAACAGCAATTAATAATCGAGAAGGAACAGATTATTTGTCATTCATAATATTGAATCCACTGCATATATAGTTTAGGATTAAGCAGGAAAGACCCTGGAAAGTGAATCCAGATCATTCCGAATCGAGAGGACACTAGAGACTTCTTCTTTCGAGACTTATCTTGAGGCGTTGTCCTCCCAATTTAAGACAGACCAGACGAGCTCAAATGTTCCAGTGCTGTTGAGCGAGTGTACTGCTGTGGAGCACTGGCTGGAATACTGTTTTTGAGAGTATTGCCGTGAGTTCGGAGTTTCAGTCAAAGTTGAGAGTCAGTCGAGCAGTGGAGTGCAGTGCAGTGAGTGTTCTATTCGTGTAAGTAAGGCAATCTCGTTCTGTTCTATCTTGAAGAGTTGAGTATCTCGCGTCCAGTTGCTGTGAAGTAAACGCTGTGTCTCTGACGCAATGTGAAAGAGTTCGACGAGGGCTCGGCAAAGGACAGTGAACGGAGACTGTTGTTAATGTACGGACAGTGTATGACGTATAGAATTGTGAGACTGTTGTGTGCAAGCAGTGAACGAAGTGGCTGTGATAGTATACGGCGAGCGTAATTGTCAAACTGCCTTAGAGTATAAGTGATAGTAGTAGAACAGAGTGTAATGTGTACTGCGTAGTTAGCATGATTGTGTTAGTTTCTAAGCGGTAGAGTGAACAACCAGTGTGAATGAGTTAGCGGAAGTAGACAGAGAGAGAGAGAGAGAGCAAACTTGTTAACTTGTCTGTCTGTGCAGTATGTAAGAATTAGAACCTGATAAATCTTAAGTCATACAGTTTGACGCTACCAGTTGTATGTTTTATTTAGCACCCTTGCCACGTTACAATAAGGTGCAACAGGTCAACACAAATTACATTGATGTATCTACTGATGCAAAGAATGTACATAAAGTGCGACAGGTCAACACCAGTGACTTATTGATGTATTTACCGATGAAAAATCCTTATAATACGTACAACAGGTCAGCACAAATGACCTATTGATATATTTATTGATGCCCGAACCTACGTCCGTTGGGACAGCTCACAGTACATGTTCAAAATTCCCACCACCGACTTCAGCTTTTTCAGTTTTTGTGGCAAGAGTAAGTATAGCTCGTTGGATGTCATCCTGGCGTTCTTTTATGAAGATCGAACTATGCATAATGCGAGCGACCAAGTGTTTATTTTTACTCTGTAGGCGTCGCTTTTCATCCATCCCCAAAGAGAAGACCTGTAAATTGTTCCGAAAGATAGAATATAGGTTTGTGCATCACTAACTTATTTGTTTAATAATTTTTGTAAGGTTGTTCTTATGTATACCATACAAACAGCTGTAATTCCACGCGCATTACACTTTGGGTACATGTCTATATGGCCTTTGTTACTAAAAATAGTTCATACAACTGTCTCTTGACTTTTTTTTTTACTATTCCTCCTGAAACACTCTGTATAAATCAGTACCATGCTCTCACGATGCATCCGTCAAACGGCTGCTATGGTGCATTTTCCATGAATTCAAGGCAGACTATTAATGCAGAGTCGTTGTTGGTAAGAGAAACTACCGGTATCTCCACAACCATATCGATCCGAAAATTCTCTCTGTAGGGTATGAATTGACAATAGTTTAACATTGCTGTAGACTGTTTCTTTCTTGTTTGCTAACTGTTCATGAGCAAGGAAAGGGGAGAGTTATTAAAATTGGTAATATCTCGGAAAATGTAATATTTAGACCTCATTATGCCGGGAACAAAATACCATCTTTTACGCCTTATATTACGAGGGAAAATCGCGAATGATCGTAGAGTTTGATGCATAAGAAGTCATGGCTTAATGACATCGAGGACTGGACAAACATCTATAATACCCAACAGTTTTTTCCGCCTGGAACAAGATTGAAGAGTGTTTGGCATTGTCTGGAGGAACAGGCATGGCACAGAAAGGAGAAAAAGAAGAAGAGGATTTTCGACGGCGGTGGGACAGAAGAAGACCGTGGTTGGACATTTATCTGGCGTGAATATGAGAAACCATACAAATCTCTCTTCAGATATGCCGACGGTGGTTTTCGAATCCTATATCTCCCGAATGCAAGCCTGTATTATCGTGTAGCCAATGCGCTATGTAAGAGGACTAGGTCTATGAAACGTTAGTATTATAATGCAGTATACTCAAGAAGGAAAATAAGAATATGTAAGGGATTTGCGTTACCTAAAAACTCTATATTGTGATAATTTCATTAACAAACAAAATATACCTCTCTGTAAGAACAGTTTTCCTAGCAGTACTCATATTAATATATCTGTTCAAGAGCTTCTGCAAACATTTATAATCAAACTTATTCGGCTGGCATATTAACACTGTTCAGCTCATAGAAATGGGATTACCCCCTTTCATACAGCTAAAATTATAAATTAACTAAATTAGACAGGCTTGACAAGACGATTACGGTACCTTACTGCTGGGATTTTTAATACATTGAAGAAAGTATCTTCGTATAGATAAACATATCCAATCGCTGAAGTTCACTAAATGTATCGAAAAAGCCAGACTCAGCTTTGTCTTTACGAATTCAATGTGCGACAGACTCCTCCGGCACTCTAATACTAAACGACATGTTCCGACCAGCTAGGTAGGCTACAAAGAGCTCAAAATGCTTTCAGCTATAGCAATTGGATAGCTAAGTAGTCATGATTATTATGACAAGCCCATTTCAGAATATCCAACTGGATGCACCAAGCCATACAGTTGCAATTGCTTGCTTTAAATCATATTCAACAGAATGTAAATAATAATAATAATAATAATAATAATAATAATAATAATAATAATAATAATAATCAGTACCTTTTTTGTCGGTACGCAACAGTACGCAGTACCGGCACATTATTTTCTCAAGTTATTTTTTAAAAAAACTGCGATTTATAATTAACAGAGAAATTTATTATAAACATTCAATTCAGTTTTCATTTTGATTATATAATATATAAATTTATTTTTTATATTATTATTATTATTATTATTATTATTATTATTATTATTATTATTATTATTATTATTATTATTATTATTATTAAGTTTTTTTTTCTTACACATACCGCTCCACTTGAACGACAGTGGACTCATATACAACAATTCGCGCGCAGGACGACAAGTGCCAGTCGCAACGATCTGTCCACACTCTAGAGCCTGCCATTATAGGCATCCTGTATGTAGATTACGATCATTACTGCCACTTCCAGGTCTGGAAATAGCTAAATTTCTCTGTGATGAGCACGGCTGACCCATTTCAGAATGCCTTATTAACTTCAACCCAAGACACACAATTTCAGTGCTTGCTTTAAATAATATTCCACAGAACCTGATGTTCTGATAGTGTGGTCCAGGACATTTGCGTGATTAGTAAATGTCCATCGTAAACTGAGTTGAGGGAGATTTACAGTCTAAATTTTCATACAACTAATCTCCCCAATTACAGAAGGTACCTTACGCGAAAAAGGAAGGAATATGAAGAGCATGGTTACAACATTAACAAAACAGAACAGAAATTTCAGCCAACAAAAACAAACAAATAATATTCCAGAGAAACAATAAAATTAACGAGGACAGAAATTACAGCCTACTCCACTGTACTATCTGGCGCTATAGAGTATATTTTGAAATGAGAAATGCTATTTACTGAAAACGCAAATATATTGTATCCCTTTTGTTCAAGTATTGTATTTTTGTTGCCGATTTCCATACGGAGTTCAGACATTAACCACGAGTAACTGCGTGTTTAAACATCGACCAATATAGCATGCATTTATCGTGAAGCCATGGGTACAGTATACTATTGTAATTTCTGTATTTGTGTCCAGTGCTGGCATAGAGGGGTGCCTAGCCGAGGCAGGAAATGAGCACTTGGTTTACCTGGAAGGACATGGGTTCGATTTCCCAGGACGTCGATAAATTTTGAAGCGAGATTTTCACTTCCAGATAGGCAAAGGGTCTTGAGGTTCACTCAGCCTGTACCAAAAATGAGTACCAGGTTACTGAGGTCAAAGGCAAACTTAGTGCTGATGTTACGGAAAGTGGAATCCTTTGTCTCCTCCAAGGATTTTCATGGCCTGCTCCTAGATGGCTTTACTGTAATCTCATCGGCACTTCGAACAACGTGCTATGCCAGAATTCGCTTCGACGGAGTGTGGAAAAAATCTAGAGGAAACTACACTCAGGATAACCGAATTAAAACCTTGGATTGATGAATGATGCAACTTAACCAATCGTATTGCAACGCGTGAGTAGGCTAACCTGCTTAATATTGACGACGATCACAAGATTTTCACTTTTCTACCGAACAGTATAATGGACACTTCCAGAGATTGATCACAAGATTTTCACTTTTCTACCGAGCAGTATAATGGACACTTCCAGAGATTGAACGAAATGAATCAGCTGTTGTGGAACGTAAGAAAACAGTTTGAAAATCCACAGCAGAAATATACATTTCTTCTAGACACTTTACTAAGACCATCAATAATAAAATTACCCTAATTAATTAACATGAGGACCTAGAGGGAAGTACTAAGAAGGAGAAACCTAATAACCTCTGTTACTTTTTCTGACAAGGTACCTTCCTTCTTCGTAGTAAGAGTTCATTTCCACTTTTTCCTTACGGTACTCCTCAGAAGAATGCTAAGTTATTGTACGGTCTTTCCTATGGTCAGCAGAAAATCTCTGTGCGATTAATGCCTGGCGCTTGACCATGCAGGCCTTACACAGGTATCTATTCACTAACTCTTTTGCTATTCTGGAAAAATATTCTACAACAGTTGATCCATTTGATCAAGACTCGCACGAGTAGTAATTAATTGTCAGCAATGCGTCTCCTTTCTTCTTCCTCTGGACTGAATATGTCCTGTGTATGAATACACAATCAAATCACATTATTATGACCACCTGCTAGAAGTGCCATCTGCACCGTGACATGGGCTAGTGAAGCGGCCATATAATGTGAGAGACAGGCTTCATGCTATCATGGGTAACTGAAGATATTTAACCAAGTTGCGAAAAAAGGGATGATCATCGGCTTTGCGGTGGGGGGAGGGGGCGGGGGCAGCATTTCGGAAAGTTGTTCGACGGTATAAAGACTGGACCGCTACTGACTGATGACGGGTAGTCTCCTCCGACGATACGCGTTTTCAGCTGGAACGGATGGACGCCGGCGTGTCCAGCGAGAAACGTCAGAAAACCAACACCCTCCAAACACTGCTGGACGAACACAAGGTGGTGAAGGCAGTGTTATTGTCTGGGGAACGCTCTCGTGGTATTCTCTACGTCCTGTTTTCCGTGTGGAAGGCACTCTTGATCGATTTGGTCGATCAGGTCCCACCCGCACGTGATGATTGTCTTTCTTCGGGCGAATAGGATCTCCCAGCATGATAATGTGTCTTATTATGTGGCTAAAAGAGTCGTGACGTGGCTGGCAGAGCATGAACAACACTCTGAAGAAATGTTTTCCCTGACCTCCAAAGAAGCCCCGATCTCAATCCAATTGAACATTTGTGGGACCAGCTCGATCGCCGTGTTCGCTATCTGTCTCCTCCCCCACGCACCCTCCAACAACTGTGAGGCCCAATGTAGACAACATGGGTCCAAGTATCCCAGGAGTAGACTTACCAGGTTTTTGAAATGTCAAGAAGGGACATGTCATGTAAACATTTGCTCAAGAAAACACTGATGTATGATTTTGTGTACTATAATTACAGTATAGGCAAAAACTTTATTATAGTAATTTGCTGTTTCGTTTTCTATTAACAATTTAAAACCCGTATTTTCCCTCTTTAATCTTTTTTAGTAATGTTGAATCTCCCTTAATCGCACATTATAACAGCGAACTCTCAGAGTTCAACACATTCTGCCAGCTTTAACAAATTCTGTTGAAAGAATTTGAAAATGAAAGAATGCTGAGTTTCAAACAAGATGCCTCTGTGTCTCGCTCCCGCGTGACCCGCGCTTGGACTCGAGGCCGGCGGTTTACTCGCCTACAACACGTTTGGATCATAGTGCAGAACGGCTAGATGTCGAATAATGAACTGAAGTGCAGGATCAGCAAATGCTACTGTAAATAGATCATTTTAACCATGGCAGAAGTGAGTTGTTTAAATATGAGAAAAATGGCGTCCCGTATGCTGTTAAAACGAGACAGTAATTCAGACCATCAAATACGAGAAATCCCGTGCAGTGAAACCTGTTTACAACGGAACCTGCACATAGCGGAAACCTGGCGTTAACGGAAATATTCTGCGGTCCCATGAGATTAACAGTAAAATATATACAAACGTACCTGTACTTAAAGCGAAACCTGCCCAGGCGGAAACGGAAACAATTTTTCAGTATACAGCGGAATATATTATACAATTTTATAGGTGTGTATTATTTTCCATTCATGATAAGAATTGAGTTGTTTACAAATTTTGCAAGTTTTGAATTACTTTGAAGCTTTAAGACAAGCAGGGATATTGGCAATCGTATCAATTACAATAAGTCCAGAAATCAATTATAGTTTGTTTAACAATTTGTAATTTAACTTCCTTGAGAACATGAAAAGCGGCGAAAAGGAAATTTATTGTAGTGTCCCTCTTGTGTAACGATTAGTAAAGTACACAGTGTTATAGCAAACAGAGGTCCACTATGCAGTCAAGTGACTAGAAAACATCTCGCACTGCTGTGCAGAATCACAATACACAATACGTGAGTGCAATGTACCTTATATCACGTTTACCTGTCCTCAAGGAAACCTGTGTGCAGTGGAAAAGAAACGTGGTACCATAAGATCCCGTTGCATACAGGTATCACTGTATAATATGGGACACCTGGCAACCCTACCCATCAGACCTAGTGTATCAGCATCTGAGTCACTGTCAGAACGTCTAACTGCTGTCCATGCTCTGGATACTAGTAGGTGGTCATAATAATGTGATTCGGTTGTGTATAACTCAGTTGAAATTATGAAGATATTTATTTTCGAAGATTGTATCTGTTGGTGCCAACTCACACCTTCAAAAGCGTTACACGGTGTCACCGCGGTGGCAACCAAACACCAAAAGCGCATCACTGTCCTCAATTCTAATATACGTAGTATTCACATGCCATATTACATGACGTAAGAACATTCATTTATTGCGGTCATAAAGGTGTTTAATCGTTACCCTTGATCTTTTGAGAAGTTATTACCAACTTTCATGCAACTTCTCTACAACAGTGGATTAACATTTCTTCCTGGGACATACTACTTGCAAAAGGAAGACATTCAAGCGTTTAGCCAACCTCGTAAAGATTCGAATCGTACAATCTTGAGAACAGGACGCGAGTGTGTAACTCTTTACTCAGTCGCGGTCATCTTTCTGTGATACAGCGTTTAGTTACATGTACATGCATATCGGCCCAGCAAATAAACATTTCCATTCGTAACCGTAGGAGTTAAGGCCTACTAGTGACAGTATTCACTGAATGTAAGATAATGTAGACCAGATTTTGTCCATCTCTAAAATGGCTCCACACGTACGTACTTAGTATACAGTGCATACAAGATATGAAAAATATCTTCTGATCTGACAATAAAAACATATCACCAACGCATCACCATCTCAGGTTTGTTCTTAAACGGTTTTTGCCACTGAATGAACTGATTAATAATACAACTTACTGTTATCGTGCATAGCGCGAGAAAACTGTATTTTCTTAATATTAGAAACGCTTTGTCTAAAATGTATAAGTTACCTACTTGCTTAATTTAATGAAGGAGTAGGGAAATATAGCAGTATCTTGTCTGAACAGTGATATGAACCAAATAGAGCAAAGTGCCAAATAGAGATAAGACCCCATAACAATAGGAGGCATATGGACGACTGGTCTTGTTGGAAACTTCCTTTCCTGGAAACTAAGTGACGTATAATACGTTATACAGTTACACGATTGGTACTTCAGAAATATATTTGACTGAGGTGATGGATATCTTAGTTGTACTCCACGTTAAAATAATATAATCATAATCTCCACAGCCAATTAAACTCGTGCCACGGTGGAAGAGGTGAAGTGTTGTTATTACTAATCCGCTTATAGACATTTGAATCTCCACCCTTCCCAGCACTGAGTTAACAGGCCTTCATGATGTGGATAGATATAGTTAAATTTGAAGAGGAGATAAGTAATATATTCATGTTACATTTATAGGACTATACGATCTCTTCCATAACAAAGTTGTGATGATCGAGAAAAATATTCGTACTAGCCCACTTCTTATCTATCACAAGCTTTATATCTCATCTATGCCAGAGCGCACTGAACGTTTGACTGTAATTGAGCTTGGCTCATCAGATCATTTTCAATTTTGCAATGCAGTTCTCCTGACCAACTTCTGTAAGTTGCGGTCTACGTATCAGGAATATCTTCGACCGGCGCAGATCACTGATGATTGATTTATTTATTTACACATAGAACAAGACAAATACTTCTTAAAAACGGGCTCAGGCACAGAGCACGGTTTTCTGAGCTCTAGTTGGCGGGTGAGATCACGGCTCAGTGCGGAAGGTACTCACATTCACCAGCCACGTGTCGGTATATTTGCTGGTACCAATAAAAATTCCTGTGGGACACAATTTCCATTACGAAGGGGTCTCCGAAAACCATAAAAAGTACTGTGTGGAAGCAAAACTCGTAACATCATTACTATTTACGGCTGTTAGCTAGGGGGCAAATATTTCCTATCAGTTGTTTACCTAGATTTTTTCTTAAAGCCGAGAGAGTTGGCCGTGCTGTTAGGGGCGCGCAGCTGTGAGCTTGTATTCGGGAGCTAATGGGTTCGAATTCACTATCTCCCGAATACTGGATACTGGCCGCATTTAAAGGACTGCAGCTATCCAGCTTGGCGAAAATACGTTTCCAATTACTTGAGTGTTCATATTTAACTAGCATAAGAATTAAGGATTGCGTCGTCTTAAAATGATGTGACATCACTCAGTGGGTGAATAAAATTTTCTAGCATGTTGTGGTTTATTCAAGCCAGGATCACTGATCCATTTCAGATAATTTTCATTAATATATTATCCCATTCTGACCACCAAAATGTTATGAAATATATAGCTTTGATCATTGCATTATTGTAAGAATGAAAATCCATAGCCCGTTTCCAGTCATTCGACCTTGTCAGGAAAGGAATGAATGAAGCCCCTATCTAGCGGTGGGGATAGGAAAATGTACCGGCTGCCGAAGCCTGTCACACTCCTCTGGGGCAATGATACATGACTGACAAATGAAATAAGATATTAATGGAGAGTGTTGGTGGAATGAAAGATGACAGGAAAAGCCGGAGTACCCGGAGAAAAACCTGTCCCGCCTCCGCTTTGTCCAGCACAAAACTCACATGGAGTGAGTGGGATTTGAACCACGGTATCCAGCGATGAGATGCCGGCGCGCTGCCGCCTGAGCCACGGAGGCTGTCCTTGTATTATTGTATTTATTTTAATTATGTTCGTTTAAAAAGGAATGATACTGAGAAAAATTATCACGCACCACAGAAGTCAGTAGAGTGCAAGGAGCAACTGAAGAATGCAAACGTAACAGCGAAACACTTGTCACATATAGATACGCCAAATGTTTTTACATGCAATGCATGTAAATTTTATATATAAAATGTGTGAACCTCTTAATTCTAAACATAATCACGAAGATTACTCTCCTCGGAATACTTCCACTATACAATATTTATTCGTAAAAAATTAGAATAATTTCTCGCGGTCCGGAGAAACATTGATCTATAGCTACGAAGGTTTGTGAATGCTTCACCACAGGATGAAAAGGCTGGAGGCAACTTTATGATGGAGTATAGCTGAATTATGGCATTAGTACAGTCGAACCTCGATATATCGAACCTCCATTACTCGAATTTTGAATATCTCGAAGTAACTTACATTTCCCGGCCGTTTGTCCTATTCTTCCCGTGTGTTTATTTCTCTATAACTCGAAATTCGATTACACGAATTTCTCGATTTCTCGAAGCAAACATTTCCTCTATTGAAGCAAAAAATAATTTAACCGAAATGTTATGCAACATTAACTGTGCAATACGGCTTTTGTTGCTTGTGAGGAACAGATAACAAGTAAAGAAAGGTTTATAGCAATGCTGGGAGCTAATATGACGGGAACCGATAAACTAAAACTTCTAATGATCGTAAAATCGGCGAAGCCTCGCTATTTATCGGGTGTGAATTAATTACCGGTCACGTACGAAAGCAACCCCCGAAGTCGCGGATGACAAGCTCCATTTACGAATCTCAGCTGCGTGGTATTGACGAGAAGTTTGAAAGTGAAGGGAGGATAACAGTAACAATCAGAAGAGAGTAACGGATTTTGTTTACAAAGGTGTTAACCGAGGTATGTTTCTTATTTCACTGCTGTATGTACTGTATCCTGTCTTGAAAAAGTTACTATAATAAAGGTTATAATATTACAGTGATGCCGAAACATAGTTTGTTCGTATATTTTTAAATACTGTTAAAAATAATGTATTCAGTATAAGCCCTTAGATACATATGATTCTATTATGTGCAAATGCATGCTCAAAAACGGTATTCTCTATTATTCGAAAGAAAATTTAGCTCCCTAGGTGATTCGAGATATCGATGTTCCACTGTAATATTATAATACATCGGACAATGGGAATAAAAACCTACTTTATTCCAGTCTCGTTCTTGAAATTTCAAAACATCAAATCAAAGTCCTTAGGAAAATTAATGGCAAGGGAGTGAAAGGAGGTTAGCAGACAGTGATAATATAGGTGTCTAGGAGCTAAAATTTCTAAATGTACCAGATAATGTCTTCCACAAGAAATTGCCTGGATCACCTTGGACTTCAAGCGCCATAATTGAAGTAAGTACACTACGACCTAATTCATATGTTGAAAGAATACTCGAGGCAATTTCAGAAGGTAGAAACAATTATTAAGAATCCTTATTTTCCTTTCATCAACCAGAGTGTCTAAAATTATGAACGAAATATCCCAGAAATTTAATAATGATCTTAATCTATATATATAAAATAAGAGTTTTTTCTGTACATTGCTCAGAATTTGAAAATAATGGTATTTCTGTATCGGTCATGTCCATAGTAACAAGAAAATGCACTTTTTTACTTTTCCGTAATTTCTGTCTGTCTGTCTGTCTGTCTGTATGTACACGCATCACGAGAAAACGGTTGAAGAGAATTTAATGAAAATCGGTATGTGAAGTCAGGGGATGAGCCTCTACAATCTAGGCTATAAATCATTTTACTCACGCTGCGTGAAATGGTATTTTACGGGAAGGCCTAAAATTGAATTCTCAACTATTTATGTTATTAGTGGTCGTATTTTAAAGAAAATGGGTATGCAAATTTGGGGAATAACTTGCTACAATCTAGGCCATCAGTAATTTTATTCACGCTGAGAAAAATGGTAGTTTAGGGGAAAGCCTAAAATATAATTCCCAAATATTGTTGTTTTTAGTAGTCCTATCTTGATGAAAATCGGTATGCAAAGTCAGGAAATAATTCGCTATAGTCTAGGCTGTAAATTATTTTATTCACGCTGAGTGAAATGGTAGTTTAGGGAAGGCCTAAAATGTAATTCTCAAATATTTCTTATTAGAGGTGTAATCGATGAATGCTACATAACTTGGGTTATATAGTATTAAATTTCCTATTATTCATGTCTTATACATTGTTACCGTACTGGCTATGATCACAAAGATATTCATGATTTTGGATTTTTGTTACTAAGTCCATATCAGCGCCGAGTAATCAGAAATGGGTAAACAGTATTTAATAAAAATCGGTATGTAAAGTCGGAGAATAAGAAACTACAGTTTATGGTATAAAATATTTTACAAAGAAAACTAAATGTGAAGGCCAACAATATAGAAAGCTCATAACATTGATCAACAATAACATTACATTGACCATTGTTTGTCGTGATGTGCTTTGTGTCTTCTGTTGCCCTACATCTCCGGTAGATAGGATTACTGCTGCGTACAGAGTATTTTTTATTTGATTTACGTCGCACTGACATAGATAGGTTTTATGGCGACGATGGGATAGGAAAGGGCTAAGAGTGCCTTAGGCCTTAATTAAGGTACAGACCCAGCATTTGACTGGTGTGAAAGTGGGAAACCACGGAATACCATCATCAGCGCTGCCGACAATGGGGTTCGAATCCACTATCTCTCGGATGCAAGCTCACAGCTGCGCACCGTTAACCTCGCCCAGTCGTACAGAGTGTAACAGCCTGCCTGAATATTGATGGGAAGTAGCTGGGGAGTTAGATAACTTTCTTCTTTAGCATGACATTCCCCTGGTTTATAAATTTTCTGATTCTACTGGTACGTAACACACTGGATCATTATAGCATTCAGGCTATTCAATCCCTACTCTGAGGCACTGATTGGAATGAACAGTGTGCATATTTAGCGGAATAATGGCAGATGAATGTTCATGGCAATCTGCGGCCTGATCATCCCAGCTCTGGAACTTTGTTCGTTAAAAGTGATAGAACGTGCGGCTTTCCATTTGATCGAGTATTTTATATGATAGTAATAATAATAATAATAATAATAATAATAATAATAATAATAATAATAATAATAATAATGTTATTTGCTTTACGTTCCACTAACTACTTTTTAAGGTCTTTGGAGACGCCGAGGTGCCGGAATTTAGTCCCGCAGGAGTTCTTTTACGTGTCAGTAAATCTACCGACACGGGGCTGTCGTATTTGAGCACCTTCAAATACCACCGGACTGAGCCAGGATCGAACCTGCCCAGTTGAGTTTAGAAGGCCAGCGCCTTAACCATCTGAGCCACACAGCCCGGCTTATATGATAGCATTGCTTTTAATCGCTACATTCATACTTACGTTTTTGTAATGACCTATGTTGATTTCAGGTTAAGAAAACCACAAAGTCAGTCTTTCTGAGAATCCCGTAGCGAAGCACGGGTACATCAGCTAGTAATAATAATAATAATAATAATAATAATGGATTTACATCCCACTAACCACTTTTACAATTATCATACACGCCAAAGTTCCGGAATTTTTCCCCGCAGCCAGCAACTCTACAGATCGACAGAGAGGAGGCTGGTTGTATTTCTGAACTTTCAGATACCATCGGACTGAGGTGCGGTCAGATGGCAAGTCATCTCCCTTCTTAGCCACTTAGCTTGGCTAAATAAGCAATCATAACATTTATAAAATTCCTCTTTCATAAGTTAGAGATACTGATTGCTAAGTCTGAAATTGCTGAATAGTTTTGTTTGTACCGCAGATGAAGCAGCGAAGAGATTGGAAAAATTAAGTGAAATTGGTGGGAGTTAACAGTAGAAAAATACATGAAAGAATGACTACAATATCGAAAAAATAATTTACAGGAAAGAAAGTAGTGGCGGAACATTTAAATAGGTCAATCGAAATTACCGGTACGGTAATTTAAAATATCTGGAATTTGCAATATAAGAGACAACGCTTGCAGCAATATAATTTAACTGAACATCGTTTTCTGTTATAAAACCTGAGCATTGTTCCTACATCTGGTAATAAATCAGCATAATTACTTCTAACCAAAATCCTGACATACAAGGAAATTAACATCATGCAGCCGCCAGTGAGCATTTCATACTCTTGGAAACTTGGAGTAAATTTCGTGTCTAATTCAGGTTTCCGGTCACGAAGTTCCCGTACCGCGGAGATGAGATTACGTTACAAATCTAATGGATTACCTATGCATGTAAATCCGAGAAGTGTGGAGGAAAATTTAGTTACATTTACCGATGATACAGAAGATACAACTTAGAGGCACAAGGACGTATTTACCTATCGATTTCAGGACTTTCACTCACTCAAGTATACGGCAAATTAAATCTGCGTACACACAAACTCATGGGTGATAGCTGAAGGGATACCTCTGTGTATTAAGCGTATTAAGCATTTACGTAGTTTATAATGTTCCAATAACTAGTACTCTCTAAGCTTCGTGGAACAGTGTGATGGAAAGTAACAATGATTGAAATATGTCGTCATATCATGTCAGTAGCTCAATCAAACATCGACACTTTTAAGGAAGTTGTATTAATTAATAATAATAATAATAATAATAATAATAATAATAATAATAATAATAATAATAATAATAATCGCATGGCCTCAGTTGACGTATTTCAATTTGATGCCATCTGGCTGTCTGCTCGTCAATTTCGACGTTCCGTTTTACTCTAGGCCCACTAGATGGCAGACCGAGTAAACCGAAACTCCCTTGGACGTCTATGGCTGAGATTTAATGAATTTTGTCGGGTAAACACCAAATGTGTCGCCAGAGATCGTTTACATGCCGACATCGTACGACATGGAGTGTCGAACTGACTTTTTTTTCCGCCCTTCAAAAATCCGACTACCTCTGCCGGGTTTGAACCCGCTATCTTGGGATCCGGAGGCCCCAACACTCTGCCGCTGATCCACAGAGGCAGCTATTAATTGATTAATTAATAATGTCTTATGATAGGTGCAGCGAGTATGATATTTTTCAAGACTAAAGTGTTATCAGATGGGAAGAAACGACACTGAAACTGAAAGGTTTTTTTTTCGTGTGGCTATTTCTAGCCGAGTGCAGCCCTTGTAAGGCAGACTCTCCGATGAGGGTGGGCGGCATCTGCCATGTGTAGGTAACTGCGTGTTATGTGTGATGTGTGAGTTGCAGGGATGTTGGGGACAGCACAAACACCCAGCCCCCGGGCCACTGGAATTAACCAATTAAGGTTAAAATCCCCGACCCGGCCGGGAATCGAACCCGGGACCCTCTGAACCGAAGGCCAGAACGCTGACCATTCATTCAACGAGTCGGACAAACTGAAAGTGATGGATGAGGAAGTTTCATCGTGGAGGATGCCACTTCATTAGATATACAGTGTTTAGCTGAGAAGCAAGTGACAAACAAAGGAATTCCATGTTTTATATCACCCAGTTCATCCTTGACGGGTCCAACGAATTTCAACAGATTGGTCACACTTCTAGAACGTACAACAGTGAATCTCATCATACCCAAAGTGAAGTGCAGTGAAGATGTGAAATGAAGAAATCAAGTGGAAGAGTTCGCTGAAGAGATCTTCAGTAGGCCCACTGACGGAACTATTCTCTTTTGAAAATCGTCTGAAGTTAAGGTAGCGGTAGTAAAGCTATTTAATGTGAATGCATACTGAAAGTTTTAACGAACTGTACCTCAGTCACTTTGCATGATTTAATTTGTCTGCTGTATTATAACCAACCACTTTTTGGTATTTATGACGGTTACTACTACTACTGTTTTTCCCACACCTGTGGGGTCGCGGGTGCGAACTGCGTCGCACATGTGAGTTTGTCCCTGTTTTACGGCCGGAAGCCCTTCCTGGCGCCAACCGTATATGGAGGGATGAAATCACTATTGCGTGTTTCTGTGGTGGTTGGTAGTGTGGTGTGTTGTCTGAATGTGAAGATGAGAGTGCTGGGACAAACATAAACACCCAGTCCCCGAGCCAGAAGAATTAATCAGAAACTATTAAAATCCCCGACCCGGCCGGAAATCGAACCCGGGACCTTCTGAACCGAAGGGCAATACGCTGGCCATTCAACCAACGAGTCGGAGAAGACAGTTAATGTTAGTAATACTTTCATATTTGCTAAAGTCCGTAAAGTCATATTTGATCTTTTTAGGTCATATTTAGATATACTTCTTCAGGTCGTAAACTTGCTAACCCTAGTCATCACTGACAGCGAGAACAATGTTTTCCACACATGCCGGACATGGTTTCTACGATAGTGAGCTCCAATTCTTCATGCACCTTGATTACCATTCATTAGCTTTAACCTGTTGCTTCTACTGTGCTCTCTAACAAAAAGTAACTGTAATCGAGGAACTGTCGTGAAATAACTCTGTTTTAGGAGAAATTGTTTGTGAATATAGAAGTGAGATGCTGAATTAGCTTCTACGCAATCTGAAGAGGAAAGGGAACCTGTCACTGAAGTATAAAGTTTTTCACGGTAGGTTACGTCCTTTGAGGTAGTGACAGACAATACACGAAAGATCCTTCCTCCAAAATTTCAACATGCAGCCTCAGGAAATCCCCCACACACAGTACTTGCAGATGATTCGATTATGTGGCACGGTTCCCTTTACAGTTATATTTCAAACAGTACTCATTTATACACCAATTTTCTTTGTAAAGCCATGTAATACGTTAACTGCCTAGCCTAGGCGGTAAAAGCGTGTTCGATTCACCCTGATTAACGGGGATTTCTTTCCCCATTAGGTAGACGAAAAATAAAGAACGAGATATCCTCTGCTGCAGAGGTTCATGGCCTAAGATTTACTCATCCTACACCAAAAACAGGAATCAGGTTACATTTTAAAAGTTATTGATTTTTACGTCCCACTAACTGTTTTTACGTCCGGCCGCGCGGTGTAGGGGGCAACGCGTCCGCCTGTCACCCGGCGGCCCCGGGTTCGATTCCCGGCCGGGTCAGGAGTTTTTAATTGTAAATGATTAATATCCTTAACGTTCTTTTCCTCACATTCAACACTTTACACTTCCGCCATTTACAAAATACACGCAGGTTTCTCACTGGCGCAAGTAGGGGTAAAAGATCTTTCCAGGTCGACGCCCCGAACAAATAGCATTTAAAAAAAACTATTTTTACACCGAGCGAGTTGGCCTGCGGTTAGGGGCGCGCAGCTGTGAGCTTGCATTCGGGGGATAGTGGGTTCGACCCCCCACACTATCGGCAGCCCTGAAGATCGTTTTCCGTGCTTTCCCATTTTCACACCAGGCAAATGCTGGGGATATACCTTAATTAAAGCCACGACCGCTTCCTTTCTACTCCTAGCTCTTTCTTGTCCCATCGTCGCCATAAGATCTATCTGTGTCAGTGCGACGTAAAGACAATTGAAAAAAAATACTTTTACGATTTTTGGAGACGCCAAGGTGCTAGAAATTTGTCCCGCATGAGTTCTTTTACGTGTCCATAAATCTACTTATACAAGCCTGGCGTATTTGAGCAAACAGAAATACCACCAGAGAACCAGCGTCGAACCTACCAACCTTCTCAGGAGGCATGCGATTCTGCCGTCTGAAGCCCCTAATCATGACTGCCAGGTTAATTCCTGGAGGTAAATGTTAACCACTCTATACTAATTAGTGCCCACTTTCTAAGGTCCTTCATTCCCTGCACCGAGATGGCCTGCCTTTGCTTTCCTTTCGTATTCTGGAATGACTAAATTGCAGTAGTCATGCAGTGAACATCATTCCACTTGCGGCTCATGTTAGGTTTCTCGGTTGTTTACGACTTTGAGGAAACATTTTTAACGCATGTAAGTTGCGTCCCACAAGGGATATACCAAGTTCCTGTTACCATGCTAGCTAAATATCAAATATTCTAAATTCATCCTTTAGGAAAACAGAGAGGAGATATAATGAATAAGGAAACATTTTTAAGACTCAAATGCTTGTTTTTCAATAGGAAAATATTTCCAAGACTCGAGTGACAATGCCAATCGATAGCAAATTTATATTTTAGCATAATACGCTACTGAATTTCACAAACATCTTAAACCAACATAAGCAAAACTTGTCTGTGGTAATGCCTGTAACGAGGAATATGTTCGCATATAACTTAGTGCGCTTTTCTTGACACGCTCAATTTATACATTTTCAATATACCCATGAAACGTTACTCTTAAGTAATAAAGAAAATAATTCATTAATGAGTATGGACATCCCGTAATTCTAGGGAACCATGGAATGTAACTTACACACACCAACGAAGTAAACATAGGACGCAACTTACGGGATTTCTTTACCCGGAGACGCAACTTACGGTCTCCGTTCGAGTTAATATCACCCATTTCGGAGACTACATCTTTAGGATATTAATTGTGCAATTTTTGGTGATGACAGCGGTAATACTGAGTGGAGTTCCTCGAACGAAAAATACTGGTACAGAATCCTTATTTCCAGAACCCAGGCGCCTAACCTAATCTCAGAAACGATTAATTGCAGATACGTACGTTACCAATGACCCCACAATAACACGTGTTATTATACAGGGCTGTACCAATACCTAACATCCCGCAACGACAACATCTACATTTACGAGTAATTTAAGAGATTATGTAATTATACTGGAGAGAAAGGCACAAGGAAATCCACAGACAATAGAAAGGTTCTGCCTTACCCCTACATTTGATCAAGTGTTCATGATTCGATCTTAATTTTAAAATCTGGCTCCATGGCTGAATGATCAGCGTAGCGGCCTTTGGTTCATAGGGTTCGGGGTTCAATTTCCGGCCAGTCCGAGGATTTTACCACGTTTGTTCAATACATCTGGCTCGAGGACTGGGTGTTCGTGTTTGTCTTAATACACACCTTTTCATTACATACAACACATCACACTTCCAACTACCACAGAAACACGTAACAGTTCAGGACATCTCTCCACAAAGAGTTGGCGTCAGGAAGCGAATCCGGCCGTAGATCAGGGACAAGTCCACACGTGCGACACAGTTCGCACCCGCGATTGCACAAGGGAGAGGAAAAAAGTGGTAGTACAATAAGTAGAATATCGTCGCTGTTACAGCAAAATTTCGTACCTCCCGATGCTCTTCCTATCCATTATTTTCCTTAAGAATGGTCACGCCTCGCAGCCACATATGGATATACAGTACAATTTTCGTTGAGTTCATTTTTCTATGCTAAAGTGTAAAGGAAAATAAACTTTATATACATTATACTATAGGAGTGCGTAAATATGTCATGCAAACATACTGTACCTTCCTACAGCGCGGTACGGTAAGGGTCCATTTCTTTTACGGATTACCATAGGAATATGAACAACAACGAACGTTGTTCTGATGGACAACATATCCATAGATGGGAGGCGTGACTAGTCTTAAGGAAAATAATGGATAGGAAGAGCATCGGGAGATACGAAATTTTGCTGTAACAGCGACGGTATGATTTGTATCCGAAAAGTACCTTTCTTACTATAAAGACTTTATAGCGGCGTCTTGTATCCAAAATGCGCAATGCCAAACTGAAAATAAACTTGAATAACGATCTTGAATACATCTTGAAGATTCCCTGCCTGGCTAAGCCAGTAATAGGTGAAAGTGGTCCAATGATTCATATTTTCGCTGAGTAAACAACGATACAAAGCCGAAACAGATCACGTTCTTGAGCACCTACGAGCCAAAACGAATATTTACAAATGATAAGAGAAAGAAAAGTGTTTGAGAGATCCAATATAAACAATGTACTCACATATCCCGTCGGGTGCGCTGTTGCCAAAACTTTTCCCAGAACGAGGAGCGGTGTTTGATCCTGAGTACGCTCGTACTCATGGTCCGGGGTAGTTTCCCGCCGCTGGAAGACGGGTCAACCTCTGACGGGGCCCGCATGCCGGAAAGTAGAGATGGGGACGAGGAGAGCGCCAGGCCCCCTCGACCCAGGGTGCCCACCCTCAGAGGGGCACCGTCAGTCTCCGACGTCTCCGTCGTGACGGACGTCCTTCACGCACTCAGATGAAACATTATCCCTATACTCTTCGTTTCACTAACGTCTTCTGAGGAGTCCCTCTATTCACATAAGCATTTCTCGTAACGAATACAAGTTTGAATAGGAACTTATGTTTATTTCTCGTGGAATACCGTTGAATGACACTACACCATCAGCCAGTGAATTCGTTTCCATTCACATGTCACTAGACAATACACAAATTTCACTCAAAACTACCTGTAATTGTCTCCGAATTTACAAAGCGTTTAACAGAAGAAAAAAACGTTTTTTTGTAAGTAAGAAGTAATTTTCCGAACTAATATTAGATTCACTAATTCTGTTGAAATATAATAAATATGACAACAGTACAAAAACAATGTAGTTACTGTTACTAATTTTTCCCAAAAAGTTACCAGTTAGAATTTAGACTTCCAAATTATTCGGTAGTCCGATACTTTATATAATATATTAAGAAACTCTGCATTCTTCTCTAATATCCATTGTACATAACACAATTAGACGTACATTCAATATCCATTTTCAGTGTACTACGCCTTAGTACGATTACGAGAGCTCTGAAAATAGTAGGGAATATACATAGAATTTTAACAGACAAGTACTAGGAGATTGCATTTTATCCCGAAAGTGGACAGAAACAATACGCTAGGGTGTACAGTATTTTGTTAAGAAAAAAATAAGTAATTTTGTTTATCTGCTCTGAAAACAAGACGAGTCCATTTGGTGACATGACAATGGCCTGTTGTTATTTCATAAAGCATTTCCATAATATAATTCGGAAAGGGCCCTACAGTTTTATCACTGATTCAAAATTGTGTCACCGATGACCACCTGTATGGTTGCAATGAAAACACACGGTGTCAGCAATTCTTATCTTGCCTATATCTGTGATGTCACTTCCCGCAAGCAATATTAGCGAGCACACGCTACAGGACAAGCCAGAGCTGAACTGAAAAGCCTTTTACCCGAGTGCGGCGCGAGGTCCCAGTGCGTGGAACAGGGGGCTACGATGCGCAGAGTTCCGCTGCGCACACCCATTCACCTACCGACGACACGGAGTCAAGTTTAAAGAGCCGGCAAGAAAAAGAAAAAAAGAACTTCACGTTCATTTTTTGTTGTTTTGTTTTGTCTCGTTTCTTAAATACACTTAAACTTTAAACACCAGAGAATATAAATATGATCGAGGGAAGCACAATTAGACCTAATTGTAGAATATTTCCCGCCCCCTTTACTCAATTAGTTGAAACAAACAATTTTGTTGAAGACCGATAAATTATAATAGAATGTACGTCGTGAAACAGCGCAATTAAGTACAATTAACCACGCTTCTAATATGGTCGACACTGATGGAAATGGGGACGGAAGAGAGGGCGAAATGGGAGTGGGGATGGGGTGGGGGGCACCTCAAAAATATCGACAAATATTTTGAAAATCTTTTAATGCATGAAGTAACTACAAGAACAATTTAAACAAATTAATAAAACGGTAACGAAGACCAGAAGGCAACATTACTTTTAAAATTTACTGTCCCTTCGATGGGGTGAGGGTGGGGGGCAGAAGCCCCAAAAATATTGACAAATATTTTGAAAACCTTTTAATGAAAGAAGTAAACACAAGAAGAATTTTAAAAAATAATAAAACGGTAACAAAGACCAGAAGACAACATTACTTTTTAAATGTGCTGTCCAAAACGCTCCCTTGAGACGATTAATGATCAATTTTCAGACATTTTATTACTGCAATGACTGCTTCTGTGAATTAGTGTCAATATCATTTCTCGGAGCGTTTCTTGCCATAGACTGGTATCCGCTCAAATTGCAACAGAATAATATAATTTCCCGATGTACAATATTGCTTCAGTACAGCAGTGTTTCATTTCTAACTTTATTTATTTTGAATAATAATAATAATAATACTAATAATAATAATAATAATAATAATGGTTCGGATGTTAAGGGAAAGTCATGTTTCATTCCTGAGGTCATTTTACCCGAAACTTGAAAAATAACTGAGAATTATGGGTTCCTGATCTCGTTTAAAGAAATTTTCTATTGCATATAAATGCGTATTTCGATCATTGTTGTTGCTTTGCTCCTATTTTGCTCATTTTAGTGATATAAGGGCATATTTGGTTATAATTTGGACATTCTTGTTTAAATCGAGGCATCGTTTTTAACAAGGTACATGTAATCTGCGTCGAGTTTCAAACACAGGATTTCAAAATACTGTAGTAGATGTATTTTTCTTTCTTTTCCCGAAAGATACAGATAGAAGGTTTAGAAGACATGATTTTGAGAACGCGATGTAGGAACGTATGCCGACAGATACCAAAAAAGCATGCTAATACTTCATTTTTGGTTTTCTTCTTTGGGGGGAGGGGAACAGAATGATCACTGCGCCTCAGGGCTACCTACTGTAGCTCTGTCAATTTGCATGGTGAAAAGTGTCTGTTGTATTATTGCGTATCACTTTTTGACGCGTTTAATGTTAGTAATAGGCCCTACTCTAATACTTGTTACCTATCCCTGAAATGCTTAAGTCATATTTGCTTGAAAATATTGTACGTCTTTAGGTCATAAATTTCCGAACCCTAATAATAATAATAATAATAATAATAATAATAATAATAATAATAATGGCTTCTGATATTGTATCCACTCCTTCGTCGGATCGTGGATGTGAACTGTTCGGTTAAGTGAGCGTGGCCTTGTCTTACGCCTGGGTGCCCTTCGTGACACCAGTCATATGTAGGGGGATGTATTCACTATTGCGTGTTTATTTGGTTGTTGGCAGAGCGCTATGTTGTTTGTATATGAAAATGTGTGTGTATTGGAGCAAATGAACAAACAAATAAGAAACTCGTCCGCGAGATTTGATGGTACAAAGTTCTAAAAGGGAATTTCACACACCTGTGGCTCGAGTTCCTTATAAAACTGCAGATTCTGTGGCTCATGGTCACATTATTTCATCTCATAGTATATCCAGCGTGAGGTACCAGCCCGTAAGGTAAAGATCACATAATTAAAATCCCAAGCGCATCCACTGTATAGACCCCAACCAGCTCCAACACGGTTAAGTTCACGCAAAAGTTTCTTGAAGACCACACAGAAACTTGAAGGGGTACAACAGCACGCAAGACTCCCTTTGAGGCGAGCTAGGGTTGAGCCTCTTGGAAAATACCTTGTGAATAATTACCAGCTCGACATACGGCGTACTGGACGACTTGGAGATATCTGAATAGGCTGCGCTCGGGTGTTACAAGGTGCAAGACCAATCTGTACAAGTGGGGATATTCAGCGGATTCTGTTTTGTGTGACTGTGGTGAAGTGCAGACTACGGCCCATTCTGCTAGAATGTCATCTTTGTCCTGCCACATGTACTGAGAAAGAGCTGCTTGAGGCGACAAGGAATGTACTCGACGTTGCTAATTTCTGTTGCACAACAATATGAACCTTTGGTGTACGTAGGTTAACAAAGATATTTATTACTACTTTCTACACAGAATATAAATGAATAAATATCACATAATATCTTTGAGAATGACATTCCCTACATATTAAATAAATGCGCATGAGGTCACAAACTGACTTTTTAGACATACTTGAGAATCTAAATCAGGGTCTCTCAAACGCCCACAATCTCACGTGTGCAAATCGAGGCGCAAGAGCTCCGTGGACTGTGCATCGGTCCCGCTCGGCTCGACTCGGACCAACGCTTCGTCTCTGGGCTACTCGGCTAAGCTCGGCTCAACTCGGCTCAATTCAGCTCGAATTTGGAGAGCTACGGAGCAAGTGAGGAAGAGGGAGACAACGGGAGCGAGCGAGACAGGCGTGGGGGAAAGAGAGAGACAGCGCTATTGCTCCAAATCGGGGAGTGGGTGTCTGCACTCTGGTCAACCAAGCGAAGTCGTCTTTTGCACCGTGCACAGTACATGCACCAGGCGCATGCGCCATGATCTAAATGGTAGGTTATGTTCAATGACTGATTCATGTTGGAAAATGAGTTAATATATGACATAATATTGGTCAATATTTTAATTTCAAATGAATAGTAGCACATATTTGCTATTGAATAAGAAAATTATCGTTTTCCAGAAGCTTAACTTGTGACACTCCGAAATAAGATACATAAATCTTGTCCTAAGAAAAACTAAAAGAATATTGACATTGACAAAAACTTTAACCCTTCATTTCCCATGAAGATATGCATTTATTTCATCAGTTTCGTTTATGAATATTAACAGTTCATTTCAATTGTAATATTTCTAAATATGCGACGAATATAACAGTGATCATTAACGATAATTTAAACCTCCAGATCAAATGTTAATTAATCGATTTCTGAATTTCAACTTCATAATTTTTTCTTTATCCACATTTTTATATTGTTTGAATAAATTATAGCAGTTAAGATGTATACGAGATGTTACAGTATTTATTATTTCGATATTAATGTAAGGTAAATTTGAATCGAGGCGTTGGCTTATCAATCTTCTTGCAGCCCAACGATACGTCGGATGGAGACGTCCATCATGATTAATGATAAATAAAATGTTAGTTACCATATCGGCGTTATCTTCATCCCACGTAAAAAAATATTTTATGAACCCTGAGAGACTGGTCGGGATTTCTTTTACGTGACCCAACCTGGACGCAGGAAGGGCATAAAAAGAAAACTGGCTCTGTACTAAGGAACAAAACAAAGAGAGAGACAGAAAAGTTAAAAGAAAAAGAAAAGCAAATAAGTTATTGTCTCACAGACAAACAGGGTCCCTTCAAGTGTTAACATTATTGGTTTTTAAACTGTATTCATTACACTGAAATAGTATTACCGAGAATTTAACTACAACAATACTTCCTTCCATGTAATGAAATATAGGCCACGGCCGATTCCTTCCCAATTTTAACCCTTTCCCTTTTCATCTTTGCTGAAAACATACCTGAGTTAGCGCAACGTTACACCACTGGTAAGATGGAATGTAACATGAGTGAATTCTTGAGCAACTGAGTTTTGTTAACCGGGCGAGTTGGCCGTGCGGTTAGGGGCGCGCGGCTGTGAGCTTGCATCCGGGAGATAGTGGGTTCGAGCGCCACTGTCAGCAGCTCTGAAGATGTTTTTCTGTGGTTTCCCATTTTCACACCAGGCAAATGCTGGCGCTGTACCTTAACTTTTTTTGCTATTTGTTTTACGTCGCACCGACATAGATAGGTCTTATGGCAACGAGGGGATAGGAAAGGCCTAGGAATGAGAAGGAAGCGGCCGTGGCCTTAATTAAGGTATACCCCAGCATTTGCCAGGTGTGAAAATGGGAAACAACGGAAAACCATCTTCAGGGCTGCCGACAGTGGGGTTCGAACCCACTATCTCCCGGATGCAAGCTCACAGCTGCGCGCTCCTAACCGCACGGCCAACTCGCCCGGTGTGTACCTTAATTAAGGCCACGGCTGTTTCTTTCCTATTCCTAGGCCTTTCCTATCCCATCGTCGCCATAAGACCTATCTGAGTCGGTGTGACGTAAAGCAAATAGAGAAAAAAAGGGCTTTGTTAAGCTACATGTAAGGGACCTGTTAATACTTTTCGACGAATGTAGTAATTTTGCATTTGTCTCTGTGCAAAATGTAGCTTCTACCAAAGTCTCAGTCTCATTTAAGGTTGTGACAGTATGGAAGCTGCTGAAAGTGAGGAAAGTAATGGCAAACTATGCTTCGTTATGGCGTCGCCATTTGTTTTTGCGGTTTCGCTATAACTGCATAAAATTTGGTGGTGATATTTTCAGGATCCAACCTACCTGCAGGCTGAAGATATAACAGACGCATGTAAGGGAATAATCTAACTGATTTTCTGTTAATTGGTTATAACTTTCTACGCATTTAGTTATAATTATTATTTTACAATACTCGTAAGAGATTTTCAACTGCCGTGCAGTTTTTATAATAATAATAATAATAATAATAATAATAATAATAATAATAATAATAATAATAATAATAATAATAATAATAATAATGTCATTGGCTTTACGTCCCACTAACTACTTTTACGATTTTCGGAGACACCGAGGTGCCGGAATTTAGTCCCGCAGGAATCCTTTCACGTGCCAATAAATCTACCGACACGAGGCGGACGTATTTGAGCACCTTCAAATACCACCGTACTGAGCCAAGATCGAACCTACCAAATCGGGATCGGAAGGCCAGCGCCTCAAACGTCTGAGCCACTCAGCCCGGTATGCAGTTTTTGTTTCTTGTTTTCACGTATTCCTTTTTTTCCTTCTTTCGTTATCATTTACTTTTTTATTTCGATACAATTTCTTCTAAAATCTTGTTTACATGTACAGCAATTCATTGTTGTTATGTAATGTAATGTTATGTACAGGTAGACCCAAAATTGCGTTAACATTTGACAAGGCAATACTTCACGGTATGTTGGAGGTAGAGAGGTATTAATTGACACACATGGTTGGCATGACATGGGGTTTTATTGACACCAAAATGAAGTACACAATAAGTCGCTAGTCTATCGCGATCGTCCGACCTCACACGGGGCCCTTAGCTGAGCCCTGGAATTGCTTCCACTCACTTGTGCCAGGCTCCTCACTTTCATCTATCCTATCCGACCTCCCTTGGTCAATTCTTGTTTTTTCCGATCCCGACGCTATTAGGTTTGCGAGGGCTAGGGAGTCTTTCATTTTCACGCCCTTCGTGGCCCTTGCCTTTCTTTGACCGATATCTTAATTTTTCGAAGTGTCGGATCCCTTCCATTTTTTCCCTCTGATTAGTGTTATATAGAGGATGGTTGCCTAGTTGTACTTCCTCTTAAAACAATAATCACCACCACCACCACCACCACCGTCTGACCTCATTAGAGATGCTAAACGACAACATCCGACGACAATTTCTCACAATACCTACAGATATGCTGTACAGTGCTGTTCAAAACATTGTCCCTCGACTATACGCATTGTTGATGAATTACGACTGATATGTTGAGCATGTGTTATAAAGAACACTGTCTTTGCTAAACCTCGATTGTTACGCTAATTATTGTTGTGTATTTTACGAGCCGCCGTCTGTTGGTCATTTTGTGTACTTTATTTGAGTGTCAATAAAACTCCATGTCATTCCAATCATGTGTACCAATTATCACCTCTCCACCTCCAATATTCCGTGAAGTATTGCCTCGTCAAATGTCAACGGACTTTTGGCTCACGCTGTATGTACAATGTACTTGTAAGTAGACACTGCTACCAGGATACATCCTAACTGCAAAGTATTTGGTAATCATAATAAAAGCCTGATTATGAGGTGAAACTTTTCTCCGAGCTCTTCATTACGAAGACTTGAACTACCACATGAACAAGTTGAGAACATAAGAAAACACTTCCCCAGAATTACGATACATGAAGATGAATATGTATCTGTTGTTACAGGTTTGTTACCCACTCATTACCGACTTCTTATTTCCTAATGGCTAATCATGCGCAAAGCGTGTTGGCGTAAAGCCAATGAACTCAGTAAGTGAGCATTATTGATCTAAGAGACGGAGACTAATTACTAATAGGAGGAAAAAAAAAAAGACCTGCATCCAACTAACTGCGATTTTGTCTCCAGTCCAGACTACTTGACCGCACAAATCCGGCAAATAATTAATTCACTTTCAGGCGAACGAAACTGAAATGATTCTATAGAAAGTTGACATTAATGACCTGAATGTAATGTATTTGTACCTTAGTTATGAAGCAATTATACAGTATAAACGTAGAGCAGATTTGTAACATCTATTGACTTTAAAGTTAATGATATTGTGGTTGTCAGTACTATAAAGCTTCCTGCTTGTTTAGATACTGACGGATTATTATAGCTGTTTCGATGTTGAGCATTCATCCTAAAAATAAAATTCTAGGGGGTCCGTTGTCTGTAATTTCATTTATTTCGCCAAATTTTGGCATATTTATCCGTTTCAGGCCAGTTCAAGACCGTATCAGTAGTTTTTAGCTTTAGTGTCTGTTTGTTTGTTTGTTTGTTTGTTCCACCATCATGGGTAAACGGCTGAATAGCTCTCGACCAAACTTCATATTTGGAGACTACTAATCTAGGAGCAGGGTTTCGATATGCATATCATTTAAAAATCACTGAACAGTCTGGGGGTCTATACGGAGACATAAAGAGATTTTCAATTTTTCTTTTACACTATTGATAATATATATCCACCAAACTTCATATTTATAGAGTCTACTCATCCAAGCGCGGGTTTCGATATGCATATCATTTTAAAATCACTGAACAGACTGGGGTTTTATAAGAAGGCCAGAGGAGTTTTTCAATTTTCTCTTACACTATTGATTATATCTCCACCGAACTTCATATTTAGAGTCTACTCATCCAGGACAATATTTCAATATGGATATCATTTAAAAATCACTAAATAAACTGGGGGTTTACAGCCAGACCAGAAGAGTTTTTTAAATTTTATCTTACACTATTGGTTATATCTCGGCCAAACTTCATATCTATAGTCTGCACATGCAGGACCAGGTTTAGATATGCATATCGTTTAAAAATCACTGAATAGACTGGTAGTTTATAAGAAGACCAGAAGAGTTTTCTCAATTTTCTCTTACACTATTAATTATAGCCTATGTACAATCTGTAGACTATATGTGAAACGTCCCTTCGTATTAAATAATTTTTGTTATGTACATAATTCCGCTTACTCTTCGAATGACGGAGAAAATTACTGTTTTCTATAGGCTTCGTGCTCTGCAGCCAGTGACGGACACACTCGCAGACGTACAGCTATTTGAAGGGTCAACAGGAGATAACCAGAGGATGCATCATATTTCTTTCGTCTTTAAAATGACCCCCGCCTAATGTATCTGAACACGAGGGAACATGAGGTAGAACTTTTCCCTTTGGTATCAATGAGTCTGTCTGTCTTTCTGCCTATTCCTAAAAGTGGAAAACTGCTGGACTTATTTAAAGCAAAATACGTATTTGGAATCTACTCACTCAGGACTGTGTTATCAGCTGCATATGATGACTTGGTAATCACATGTAGTTGGTATTTATAGGAAGATTCTCAAACGTTTTCGTTAACATTAGGTCTATCAAAAGACTGTATATAACAAACAAACAAAGAATATATTATGTACCGTATTTATCGTTCGACGAATAATAACGGAGATGCTTATGGAAATTACGATTTTTAGTCCCAAGTCCCGAGGGACATGTAATGCACATCACTTCAAGGTGGGGAGCGTGAAAAACTAAATAGCCATTTTACTCTTTTCGATAGGATAGATATTAATAGAGGTATCATCGTCAGAGCGCCACGCCAGAGGTCAGAGATACAATATGCAACCTGAGGACCATGGAGAATTTCGCACAACTTCAGACCAGGGACTGTGATGTACAGAAAATTCGGAAATCGTCATCATTCTCTATCGAATTTGTTCAGCTTTATCATATTTCATGTTACTGCCACGCGTTTTCGTACGAAAATATAATTTTAACATCTCATTAAACGTGTTAATAAAGCCGTGTTACTTCGCATAAATTCCTGAAGGTAACATGTAATCCACTGTAAATCCTAGTCTATTATAATTATAGACTCCTGCTCCTGAAAATGAATCAATGCATAGTTTGTTTGAAAATCAATGCATGCCTATAAGGAATGAGAAGTCGCTGTGGTATTCACAATTCTTCGCACAATAGTTGCTTGCATTAATACCAACTATAATAATAACAATAAAAATGTAAATTATGTCGAGATAATGGTTAATTTTGCGTGTGATCGATGGGATATTCGATATTCGGCCTCGAAAATTCAAGAGACATAAAAATACCTTTGATAAGAATGAAGACCAATTTATAAACGCAGATACATTTGCGACCCACAGCCTTTATATTATATTGTATACTAGCTGATATACCCGTGCTTCGCTACGGAAATCTACATTGTATACAGAATTCTAGCACTTAACGTTACCCTAGAAACGCGACGGGGAAGTCACCAAACGTCTTTTATCATATGAAGACTGGGTTAGGGAATTTTCATTGTAATGGTAGGCCCCCTTGCCTACTATCAGTCACAATCAGGTTGGGGGTTTTCATTATAATGGCAGACACTCATTTTCCACCTGCTTTTTTACATCCTCAGAAAGACTGTCTTAGTAGTTTTCCCAACTGAAATGAACATGGGTCATTACAATGACGTCAGTAGGAATGGCGCGATTAAAAGCAATGCTTTCAAATGAAATACTCGATCAAATGAAAAACCACACATTTTCTCACTTTTAACGAACAATACTACGCTGCTGATCTAACAGTCCAAAGTTCCAGAGGTGGAATGACCAAGCCGCAGACAGCCGTGACCCGTAAACACTCTTCGTCTTATTTCGGCCGGGCGGGGTGTCGAATCGTGGAGACTCCCAGAGCAAAAACTATGCCCTTTTACTAATCCGTTTCTTAGGAGTATCCGATGAGTCTGAAAATCTCAGTTCACTGCACAGGCGGCGGAAAAATCTATTTGACTTGAAGGCAAATTTTTCCTCCAAGCCATAGGAGAAACCCATTCTTTACTGCTAATTTGGAATAAAATGAATGTAGAATTTTTAAAAGTGAAGAGGAAGAAGCTTTTCTTAAGAAACGGCTCTTTTCAGGGTTGAATTTTGAATTATTTAGTGAATTGTGGTGCTATAATTTGGAATAGGCCTAAATTGTAATTCTAGGCCAGGTCATACTACTACTACTACTACTACTACTACTACTACTACTACTAAGTGAGCCTCTGCCTTAAGTGTGTACACTGCTCATTCAAAACAGCGAGTCAGCGTAGGAATCGAATAGCCGGAATACTACTATGAATCAGTCTGTTACGTACCGGCAGTATCAGAAAATGTATGAACCGGAGAAATAGCATGCTAGAAAAGAAAGTTTTCTAACTCCCCAGCTATTTCCCGCCAATATTCAGTCAGGCTGTTATACTTGGTACGCAGCAATAAGCCCATCTACCTGAATTGAGCGGCAGCATAAGAGACAAAGAACATCACAACAAACAATGGTCAATGTAATGTTATTGTTGATCAATGTTATGAGCTTTCAATATTGTATAGGCCTTCACATTCAGTTTTCTTCCGACTCTGAAATACCACTCTTATCGTAGTTGGTACGGTAAAACTGAATAAAACATAAATGGTCGGAAACTGTATTGTCTATAACTTTCGTTATGTAGTACTTTTCGATAGGACAAATAACATAGGTATTCAAAAATTAAATTTTAGGCGCCTTCCCCTAAATTACAATCTTATTCAGGGTGAGTAAAATGAGTCATAGCCTAGATTGTAGTGGTTCATCCTCCAGCTTCACATATCGATTTTCATTAAGTTCTCTTCAGCCGTTCAGCCGTTTTCTCGTGGTGCGTGTACAGACAGACAGACAGACAGACAGACAGACAGAAATTACGGAAAAGTAAAAAGTGCATTTCCTTGTTACTGTGGACATGGCCGATAAGGAAATACCATTCTTTTCAAATTCTGAGCAATGTACAGACAAAACTCTTCTTTTATAGCCTAGATATAGATTGCGGAGGCAGCCACCAAAGTCAGTTTAGTTTCTGGATCGCCTTGAATAAGAGGCATTTAAATCCAGTGATATTCTAGGGACGCTTGTAAACTAATGTTCGGCAACTCGTCATTTAACTAATTAATTTCAGATAACAAAAGCAACATGAACAAAGCATTTGTTTCTGTAGGGTTGTTGTACGTGTCAATTAATTTTCATGCATATTTCCTTTATCATCACCATGCAAACAATAATATGAACTTTGGTTTAGATCTAACCCAACATTTATCATTGTTTAATAGACAGGAAAAGGAAGGTGGAGGCTCATTCGCTTTCTATTTATATTTGCGTTGTGAATAACCAATAACTGGAACTTTATTCAGTAGTTACAATGTTCTGTGCTTCTACGGTAAATAAGATTGGGTGAGGTTAAACCCCCCTTTATTTCATTCATTCATTCATTCATTCATTCATTCATTCATTCATTCATTCATTCATTCATTCATTCATTCATTCATTCAAATTAAGTACTGTACTATTCAACTAACACAGTAATTAACTGTTCGGTATAGCCTAGTAGAACGATTTTAGTTCTGGGTGACCAAGGTGAATGGATATTTTAGTTTATGTATGGTACGATGGGAGTCATCATTTCATGTCTTGTGGATAATTGCTTTTACAGCATGCATATTATATGCGTCAAAACATACAGTACTGGATTTCGCGTAGTTCTTATGCACATGTCCGTTCGTCGGCGTATCGTTTCATCAGGATTATGAGTTCCTAGTGGTGCAAAGAATGTTGTGCTGTGAGGTTGTGGTGAAAATGGGACTCACGAGGGAGGAAAAAGTTTTCATGGTGGAGTATTATTTTCCCCCATACGGAAATGGCTCTCAAGGCGGGTCGAGTCTGAAGTTAGTGGCGGAACAATATCGTGAACAATTTAATACTGCGGCACCAAATAACACAGTTATGTTGTCTATTGTTACGAAATTTCGTCGTATTGGTAGTGTGCAGTGTCAACAGAAGGGAAGGCCTGGCGGGCCAGTAACTGTGTCCACAAATGAGAAAATTGGACGTGTCCTCAATCAGGTGTTGAAGTCACCAAAATGAAGTCTTCGACGAACGTCCTTGAAACTGAACATTAACAATGCGTCGCTGCAGCGGTTGTTTAAAGACACAGGTTGGACAACGATTGACGGAGCAAGATATGATGCCAAGATTGTGTATTTTGTAAATTTTTTGGCAATGGTGAACGAGGATCCAGATTTCTTGTTCAATCTGTGGTTCTCCGATGAAAGTCACATTCACCTGGACGGTTTCATCAATCGCCAAGCAACTCGCTTTCTTGGTTTTAAGAGACCAGATGTTAAAGGAGAAAGTATTCACCTGTACACATCCACTCAGAAGTGTGCATGTATTACGTGAGAAGATCGTCTCGCTTTTCGGGAATCTGCAGTAACCTATGTTCCAGGCTATGTTTCCAAATCTGCGTGAGCGTTATGACGGGCGAGTTCGTCGTGCGGTTAGGGGCGCGCAGCTGTAAGCTTGCATCCGGGAGATAGTGGGTTCGAACCCCACTGTCGGCAGCCCTGAAGATGGTTTTCCTTGGTTTCCCATTTTCACACCACGCAAATGCTGGGGCTGTACCTTAATTAAGGCCACGGCCGCTTCCTTCCCAATCCTAGGCCTTTCGGATCCCATCGTCGCCATAAGACCTATCTGTGTCGGTGCGACGTAAAGCAAATAGCAAATGAACACTGCCTACATCCCGATGACGCACATTTTGAACATTTACATTATCGTCCCGTTAATTGATAAATAACGGCTTTATTTTGCTTCAGTACTACATATTTTGGAATATTCTGTACATCGAAAAACAGAACTGACAATATTTATTGGCTGAATAGTCAACATAGTGGCCCTCTGAACAGTACACTACCATTCAGCCAGGGAACAAGACACTATAATAGCCACACTAAATAATAATAATCATTCGATTTCTTGGAAATGTATCAATTATTTTGTTCATTGATAGCAGCTTAACTTCGCAATAACACATCTGTCTTTTCGGCGACTTTTGTTCGTTTGGTGTCGCATATTATGGTGCATATTTGTAATATATCTTTTGCATATTTCCATGCATAATTTACTATGTTATTGTACATACAAATATGTTTGGAGCACTCGAATAAACATGTATTCTGTGTGATTGTTAGGTTTCAGTAGTATAACATTGAGCCTTAGAACGTGTAGTGCAATACGGTAAGAAGACAAGTGGCGTGTATGTTCATGATCTAGCAGGTTTGAAGCAGCTGGAGTTATCCCGAACAAGGTTGCGAAGTTTTCAGAAAATGTGGAGACAGGAAACCTGGTTACAAACTCAGGGTCACAACTGGCTTCCAGGCCACAAAAGGTTAGCTTGAAGAAGTTTGTTGTGCGAAAATTAACGAACAGGAAGTACAGTCTTGCAGTTGTGTGGTATTCTCGATAATAGCTGAAGAGGAATGCACGTGTCGCAGACGTGTGCAATGAAATGTGTTGCTTACAAGTTTGTTACACCTATTGAGTGGTAAGAGTACAAGAGGGCCAGGAACACTAACTTCGCCATTTGCTACTTGCTTTACGTCGCACCTACACAGATAGGTCTTATGGCAACGATGGGAAGGAAAGGGCTAAGAATGGGAAGCAAGTGGCCGTGGCCTTAATTAAGGTACAGCTCCGCCATTTACCTGGTTTGAAAATGGAAAACCACGGAAAACCATCTCAGGGCTTAGAACGTGTAGTGCAATACAGTAAGACAGTGGGGTTCGAACCCAGTATCTCCCGGATGCAAGCTGACAGCTGCGCGCCCCTAACCGCAAGGCCAATTCACCCGGTAACTTCGCCATTTGAAAGAAGTCATAATAAATAAATAAATAAATAAAATAAATAAATAAATAAATAAATAAATAAATAAATAAATAAATAAATAAATAAATAAATAAATAAATAAATAAATAAATAAATAACCAAGATTTCCTTAGAATGTTTCTTCCCGTATAGTCGCCTCTGGAACCAATTAAACTTCATTCTGACTCACTTTGACCTGTAATTCTGTAATTCTGGATATGGAAAAGCTAAATAATTAACAGTTGAAATGGATTTCACCAGAACAACGCACTTTTGAGTATCAACACAAACACAACTATAAGAAACACTTCTTCTTTCCTAGGCTTTTCCCAGTTATGTGGGACTAATGTGCCCATCCATGCCCTTCCATACGCCTACCTTATGTGGAGGGATGTATTAACTAATGAATATTTCTGCGGCGTTCGTAGTGTAATATGTTGTGTGTAGGTGAAAATGCGTATTGAGACATTAACTAAACTCCGAATCCGGCGCATGACAAGATGGGGAGAGTATTTACAAGGCATACAACGTTTTGAACGTCTTAAATAAAAAAGAAAGGCTCGTATGCTCTGAAGACGATACTGATTGCAGGTTCGAAACGCGACCTAACATCCCCAAAATTCTCGTATATTACCGAGCAAGTGTGGAATAGGGTGAACATATTGTGGTGTGGTAGGATTCCATCCTTTCGGCCACCGACTATCCACAGTTCGCGAATGTCCTCACTTTTCGAGAATGTATAAAATGAAATAGGCTATTTCTTTGCCGGCCAATTTTTGCGCGGTTCAGTGAACACAGCTCAGTTAGCGGCATGCAAAATTTGAACGAAATAAGAGTATATACACCACCAAGATGTCCACTGTGAGCAGTAATGAGTCTGGTTCGAGACTGTCCAGATTCGTTCATTTATGAGCCCCTGTGCTCATCCTAGCAGCAGGCTCGTTCCCTGACCAAACCAGCAGAGTAGCGGAAGAGGGGAGCTATAATCTGACGGAATGAGCTCAGACTCGCTCATTGCACGGCTCTAATGTATGTATGTATGTATGTATGTATGTATGTATGCATGCATGCATGTATGTATGTATCCTACATGCATTGACCGGGACATCGGAAGAATGGCAATATCGGGAAAAGACCGAGTGAGTTGTCCGTGCGATTAGGGGCACGCAGCTCTGAGCTTGCATTCGGGATATAGTGGGTTCGAACCCCACTGTCGGCAGCCCTGAAGATGGCTTTCCGTGGTTTCCCATTTCCACACCACGCAAATACTTAATTAAGACCACGGCCGTTTACTTCCCACTCCTAGTCCTTTCATATACCATCGTCACCCTAAGACCTATCTGTGTCGGTGTGACGTAAAGCCAATTGTAAAAAAGGAAATAATGTATAAATAAAATCGGAAAAGTAAGGGGTAAAGCTGTGAAAGGCATGAAAAGGAAAGCTAACCAAACACCATGGTGAGCCTAAGCTGGCGGTTTCTGTCAAGTGCTCAAATACACCAGCTTCGTGTCGGTAGCTTTGTCGACACGTGAAAGAACTTCTGTGAGGAGCAAATTTGCCGAGAAATAAAAGGTGGTAGTGGGTATTGTTTTAAGAGGAAGTACAACTGGGCAATCATCCTCAGGATTATTATTTTTATTATTATTATTATTATTATTATTATTATTATTATTATTATTATTTCTGGCTCCTTGAGTGAATAGTCAGCATAGTGGCTTTCGGTACAGAGGGCGCCGTGTTCGATTCCAGGCCCGGTCGGGGATTTTATCTTAAAATCAGTGCTATTTTTCTGCCGGAACGCAACGGTACACAGTACCGCCACCTTCTTTTCTCAAGTTTTAAAACAAGAAAATTGCAATTTATTGACAGAGATTTAAGAGAAGAATAAGCCTAAGTTCACTAGTCGAAGCGGACTGTTGATATTTGATATTGCTGTCTTGGAATTTGGAAGGAATCATTTGAGTTATTTGTTTGAAGAATGTTATCTACTAAACGAAGTAAGCCTGTCTCACCCAGCCAAGTATACCTCCCTCTGTGGCTGTGGTTAATGCTGAGTGCAATGTGAGCAACATCGCACTCAGGTAAATTAAAATCACATCAGTGAATCTGAAACATTAGGTAATTACAGGAACAATGATCAACATCAAACTTCAAACACAATCAGTTAAATTAATACCATCCGTAGCGAGGTATAATTTCACTGTCTTTCCTAAGATTGCCATGTCAATAATGACGACAGCGAAGATGTAAATAGTGATGTGTCTGCGTCAAAATGCGAGGTAAGTAGAATAGTAACGGAGATTATTCCAGCAATGCAGCCATTTTCATCTCAAGGTATGGTAGCGGCGGGATCTTTCCAGTTCGGTGGTACAGCTACCACAGTGGATAAGTGGTAGTGTGTCCCACTCATGATCCTCTGTCTACAGATTCGATCCCAGCTAAAGTAGTGACAAACTTAGTGTCACCTATAACATTTGCTGCCTCTGTGAATCAGTGGTTGGCCTCCGGATCCCAAGATAGCGGGTTCAAACACGGCAGAAGTAGTCGGATTTTTTGAAGGGCGGAAACAATCTATTCGACACTCCGTATCGTACGATGTCGAAATGAAAAGATCTCTGGTGACACATTTGGTGTTTACCCGACAAAATTAAAAAAAAAATCATTCAATCTCAGCCACAGACGCCCAAGAGAGATTGTGTTTAGTCTGTCTGCCATCTAGGAGTCCTAGAGTAATACGGACGTCGAAAGTGACGAGCAGACAGCCATATGCCGTCAGATTAAAATGTCTGCACACGGTAGTTGAGGCCATAGATTATTATTATTATTATTATTATTATTATTATTATTATTATTATTATTATTATTATTATTATTGTCGTTGTTGTTGTAATCATCAAACGGCGCCCGCGCCTCCATAGCCAAATGGTCAGATGCTCCCCAGTTCATGAATATATTGGACAGCTGTCAGTTTTAAGTCACTGGTAATGAAATTAGGTCTCTTTGTACTCTACTTAACAGACCAATCCACTGGGGTATAAACCCAACCGAGCAGCGCTCGGCCAGCGGTTGCTCAAGAACGTGTGCTTTGACACGAAACGCGTAATTTCCTGGAGAACCACTAGAGTTTTGTAGAAAACTGAATTTTAAGTAGGCATATATGCTGGGCTACATTTTGAGATAGGACTAATTATTTGACCATTATATCAGTTTGTACTGAATAAGACATGCGCTCATTCGGTTAATATCTACATATTATTGGGTGTTGCCCCAGGAACGCATGTTTTATTTAACACGGAAAAGCACCATTTGCTGTCTTACATGGAGTACCCGAGTGGAATTTCCAGAGAAAGATGAAATAGAAAATAAGAACAACCTTATGAGATTTTTAGTCATTGATATCAGGAATCACTCAGTTCGTAACCAAGGTCTGTACTAAAACATTCTATGGTTCTTACGTAACAGGAATCGATACCGATACTCCAGGCAGCTCCAGGATTTCTTCCGATACCGCGATATTATCGAATAACCAGTACCGATACCGATACTGCAAATATCGAATACAAAGAATCGACACTTACTGGCATTGGTAATATCGCAACGTTCCTATCCTAAATCTCCTGGACAGTCAGAGGCCCGCTCCACACCTACAGCTTAGAAAAAATAAGATACAGTTGACTGATAGCATTGTTGCAGCACAACAATTAAACAATTTCAAACATCTGAGCATTTTTTTTTTTTTTTGCTAGGGGCTTTACGTCGCACCGACACAGATAGGTCTTATGGCGACGATGGGATGGGAAAGGCCAAGGAGTTGGAAGGAAGCGGCCGTGGCCTTAATCAAGGTACAGCCCCAGCATTTGCCTGGTGTGAAAATGGGAAACCACGGAAAACCATTTTCAGGGCTGCCGATAGTGGGATTCGAACCTACTATCTCCCGGATGCAAGCTCACAGCAGCACGCCTCTACGCGCACGGCCAACTCGCCCGGTCTGAGCATATTTAAGATACTACTGCAAATGTATGAGGAGTAATATACTCCTTATAGCGTCCTGTTTTCTATATTACCGGTATTAATTGTATTAATTGTTGTATTAAGGTTTACTTTATATTATACCAGACAAGATAGAAAAAATCATAAAAATAGCTCAAATGCCGAGTGCCGTGTAGCCTCCAGACAGGCCAGGTGCAGGTCTTTTGATTTGACTCCTGTAGGCGATCTGCGCGTCGTGATGAGGATGAAATGATGATGAAGACGGCATATACACCCAGTCCCCGTGCCAGGAGAATTAACCAATTATGGTTAAAATTCCCGACCCTGTCGGGAATGGAACCCGGGACCCCTGTGACCAAAGGCCAGCACGCTAACCACTTAGCCATGGAGCCGGACTTATAACTCAAATAAAGAGAGAATTTGTTCCAGTGAATATTATGTGAAGTAGGCTATATCACGACTCAGCTGCTCAAATACGCCAGCATCGTGGCGGTAGATTTAAGAACACGTAAAAGAACTACTGTGGGACAAAATCCCTGCACCCCTGCGTCTCTGAAAACCGCAAGAGTAGTTAGTGCGACGTAAAAACCAATTACTTTATTACTGAGCTTACGGAGCTCATTTATCCCTTCATTTCACCCCTTGGTCCAGGATAAAACTCCCTACTACAACTATTTAGACCTCTACGTAAGCCTATAGGGAGCGTGCAAGCCCGCTCCTAGCGTCTCTAGCGGAAGAAATCGGTAACGTTTAGGTGATCTTGTCTTGAGCGGTCAATCCAGGCTGTGTAACTGTGGGTGTAAAATTGTGGTAGTAGTATTGTATCAAAATGCCTAAATCAAATAGAAACTGTTTTGCAGTGAACTGCCACAACACACAAAGAAAAACGCATGGAAAAAGAATTACATTTCACACATGACACACGAGTTATAATAGATTGCACAGAAATGAAATCAGAAACTCCAGCAAGAATAGATGAGAGATGTTACATGTATTCTTCGTGCAAGTCATGTTATACATTTAAATTTTTATTAGCTGTGGCCCCGAACGGAACTATTTTTTTTCGCCTTCTTATGGTGGAATAACTAGTAATACTTTTATTGTTAACAACTCAGGCTTCCTAAATCTTTTGAGTGAAGGGGACATTATATTAGTCGACAAAGGATTCCCAGGTATTAAAACACAGTCACCTCATTCTTTACTTGTTATGCCGCCTTTTCTTCACAATGCGAGATTTACAGAAGATCGAGTGTTACAAACTTAGAGTGTAGGTAGTGTGCGAATTAATGTTGAAAGTTGCAAACAGAGAGTGAAAATTTTCAAAATCTTGAAAAATATTCCTAAAGATCTGTTTCCGTATATCAGCGACATTGTTTACGTAGCTTGTGTGCTAGCAAATTTGTTGCCACCAATAATAAAGAACGTAGAACTGTAAACACATGGCCACTGTCAACTAGTTTCTGCGCTTTATTCAGTGGACTTGCGACTATTTTGGAAGTGTATGTACTCACACCCATATTGTATTACAACTTCCATAGCACTACTTCATATCTTGACAAGATGCAAGGATATTTTTTGCCGAAACTATTACGCAAGTCTTCACTTCAGCTGAACGCACTCTCACCGTATTAATTCTCGGAACTCCGCCAGAGCGCTCTGTTACTAGTATCGTGTACGCTCCCTATAATCTACCTAACCAGGGGTCTTCGAATAGGGGATCTATACGCTATTCTACAGTACATCACAGGACTAGCGACCTGTGCACGGCAAAGATTTAATTCTGCTCACGGCTATATACACGGGTTAATATGAATGAAGGTTCGGCCTCAAGAACTCCTGCCATCATATCTAGACCAGAGTGGTGTCTGGTGTTCCGAGCATGAGATAACGTTCTGGCAATGTTTGCACTGAGAGTTGGTCTGCAGAATCTATTACCTACAGCACAAACTTCTAACTTTGAAATCTCAAAGGCCAGAACCGTGGTTAACCGTCTCATTTCTACTCTTTAATATTCGCGTATACTCTCAAAGATAATTTACAAGGAAATGTTTCTATAAAATAAATATACAAATAATGCTTCCAGATTCAGGAATCCTGAGCTAGGAGTGTGCGTGCGTACAGTACATACATACATACATACATACATACTGCACCCTTGAAAATTGGTTATTGGTTTGTGTGGAAAGAATATTTTATTACTTGAGTGGAACCATGCATAAAATTGTCGTCCAGGAAGGTGAGTTCAACTCTGCACTATCTGATAGCCAGCAGGAAACAGGTTTTTCCCGTGCCGTGTAAGCGAGTCTGGTTTTTTTTGTGCCTTGTTGAAGACATCAGAAGGGTGGCACGTGGACAGGAACCCGACCAGATTAAAAGCGATCAATACTTTGAGATTTTGACGTCATGATATTTAACCAATTGAATCGCAAGGTTAGCTCGATCGCAAAATCTCAGCCAATTAAATTTAATTAACAAACACACCTACGTCTTGAAGAAATAAATACCCATGTACTTGGGAAAATCTTTCTCATTCTATTCTGCTCATTCGGCTCATTCTGTTCTGCTAATTTGCTCATTTGCTCAGTTGTCTACGGGAATAATTGTATGAGCACATGTGTTATTGGAAACGACGTATCCGACGTGGAATATTACCAGCATTCATTGAGGAAAGACGATAAATTTTCTGCTTCTGAGGAAATTTTGTGACGCCGAAATATCGGAAACGCAGCAGTTCAGATTTCTTTAAATTTATAAATGTGAAGAAAATTTTCTAAAGTAGGTAAAACTGTGCCATCTTGAAGAATCGAGTGTGTGTTAGGTACTTTTTCTAAGACAGATCTTTTAGTTTCAGCTTTCACCAGAAGACGCAAGATCCCCAGCAACCCTGAAATAGTTTGGAAGAATGGAATTTCAGCATTACGATGGAGTTTGTAATTGTCCTAAGTCCTCGCCTGCTGCAGCCATGTATCATTAAAATGTGAGGCATAATTCAGCCCGGGAGAGAATAACATCGGAGATGGAGTTTGGTTAAATATTCATTGATCATCAACCGAGTCCAGAAGCCAAGTCTACTACAGCTAAGATTTTAAATTATACTTTTCTCTATTTTCTGTTGTAATAATTATGTAGACGTAGTCCTTGCTTGAATATTTGAAATTATTTCTAATAGTCTTTGTAGTTAGGATTTTCACTCTTCTTTCACTGGTGTTGGTAGATTTGATGTGTGTGGGAGTGTAATTGGGACCTATAATTTGTTCTATTTGAGTGAGTGCTTCGTGACATGTTCTCACTGTCCCATGATAAGTCTAGGGAAGTGTTAAAAATATTTGACCCACGCGATAATAGTTATTAATTTATAAATTAATGATGGAATAACTTCTGAATTATTTGGGACAGAATATCGACGTGTTCTGTGAATTTAGGATTTTACCTTGATGTTTGTGGTTTACCATAGATTCGAGATAGAATAGAGTCATCTATGATTTCATTAAACCATAGCCTACGATGAAGCGACCGCGCGCGTATAATAATAATAATAATAATAATAATAATAATAATAATAATAATAATAATAATAATAATAATAATAATAATAATAATAATAATAATAAGTGACATTATTACGGTCTAATAGAATGTTTAAAGGTCATGAGTGTAATTATTGCTGTGCTTATAAGTGATTAATGTGTGCTATATTGAGGTAGATGTTGGCCTGGAATATTGGTCGTGGCTTGAATGTCCACAAATTTTGCATTTACTGTTATTGGTATTTTTCGAGACTTGTAAATGGATCTTAAGATAGGATTTTATTTGTGTGTCCATTACATGAGTCAGTTAAGGAAGAGAGTGTGTCTTTGAACATAATTTCTTCTTATGCAGCACATGTTGATCAATAATTTGAGATAATAAGAGATTAAAAATAACGCAGTCGTGACTCATAGACCGTATGCGCGAATGTTTATTTATCTGTGACTGTAGGCAGTTCTATAGAATTTTTAGTGACGATTTCTACTGTAAAATTATCCTGGAACATCGTTGTGGAATTTATTTCATTGGAAAAGTGATAATACTATCACAATCACACGTCAGACGATCGTAATGGTAGTCCTTGTCTGATATTGTCATCGAGAGAAGCTCTCATATTTCAAATAAAATTTAAAAATAAAAATAAAGAGATAGGATTCGTTAAATCTATTTAATAATATTACTGTGGACCAAAGCTTGAATGTGAGATGGATGAATGACTGATTTTGTTTGTAATTGTGATTTCCATGGTTATATTTCGTCATGTTATGTGTACGCTGAGCGCGTAAAGTCTCGATTTTTGTTGTTGTTTTGTGGCGAGCATATTTGGCTCAATTATGAATCTTTAAGTAATTTTATGACGGAATAAGATAGATTAGGATCTTTGCTTCGAGGGAAAATACTTAAGCAAGGATCGCGTCAATGAACTAAGCTCACAAAATGTAAAATGTCTAACGCTACAATGCGGGAAATTTAAGTCTTTATTGTGAGTTGTGCACAACACTAGGACAATTGACATAAAAATAAGAATTAAATGAGTTGGATATTGAATTTCAAAATAATTTTATTATATAATTTGAAGCTTAAATAATTAATTGAAATAATATTTAATTAATAAAAATGAGTTATTGGATTTTTCGTGTGAGGTAGAATTTTGACTCACGGTTAAATGAATCGCAGAGTATTGTCAATTTAAATTATAATTCAAAAGAAAGATATAATTCAGAATTTTGATATTTTGAGATAGGATTCTCTCAAATAATAGTTCATTTAATTTTCTAAGACAATTCATTAAGACCCACTTTCGTATCTTTACAGAATGAAATTTTATGGAGAACTGTGAGGTGAATTCCAGCAGGGAAGAGATAAATAATTTATTTCAAGATTTTGGAAAATATTTATTGAGTCTGGAAAGTGCTAATATTTTATTTAATAAATGTTAAAACCCATTTCTTTTTAGTGTTTTCATTTGTCGTCAGTCCTTAGATTGTCCCTGCCCTCTATAATTTAGCGTCGCCTGTAAGCGAACGTTCCGCCTCTGGGAACTTTTGCTTACCGGCTGAGCTGCCCGGCAAAACGGGGGCAATACATACATACATACATACATACATACATACATACATACATACATACATACATACATACATACATACATACATACATACATAATTTAATTTTGAAGCCATAAACAATTTCCACGAAACTTAATGCACCTAGGCGGATACGTCATAGTTTATCAGGAGTTCATTAAGCAGGCGCGGTTAAAAACATCAATTAATCAGTCAATCAGTCAATACTGATCTGCATTTAGTGCGGTCGCTCAGGTGGCAGATTCCCTATCTGTTGTTTTCCTAACCCTTTCTTAAACGATTTCAAAGAAACTGGAACTGTATTGAATATCTCCCTTGGTAAGTTATTCCAATGCCTAACTCCCCTTCCTATAAATGAATATTTGCCCCAATTTGTCCTCTTGAATTCCAACTTTATCTTCATATTGTGTGATCTTTTCTACTTTTAAAGAAGCCACTCAAACTTATTCATCTACTAATGTCATTCCACGCCATATCTCCACTGACAATTCAAAACATACCACTTAGTCGAGCAGCTCGTCTTATTTCTTCCAAGTCTTCCCAGCCCAAACTTTGCAACATTTTTGTAACGCTACTCTTTTGTCGGAAATCACCCAGAACAAATCGAGCTCGGTAGTTATGTTACAAAGACCAATTTAAATTAGTTAAAGAAATAATCTAACTAAAAAGAAAGGAAAGTAATACACATTATGCAAACGATGTTACGACTGAACTACGGACGAATGTAGCAGCAGTATGCAGTAAATTGACAAGTGTGTTTCTTTCACGATTTCCTGTTTGGGAATTAGGGAGTCAGTGGAATGGCAGCAGATGAAATACGACATTTCTCTTTTCACATATAAACTAATAAAATATTCAAGGCTTCTCATAATGCACCGAAGCAGCTAAGTATTATTATTAATGGACATGATAACGGAAAGTGTACAATGTAAAGCGGTAGCTTTTAATGATAAACACAGTATTGTACTTATCTATTTAAATACAGTTGTAAAGGGTCCGATGTCTGTAATTTCTTCTTCTTCTTCTTTTTCTTCTTGCGTTCCAACCTTCTAAGGACCACGTTACAATTTCAATTCTTCCTCCTTAGTTGTTCTTCCCTTTCCTTCCAGTATTTTTTCATTGTTTCGCTGTGCTTCTTTTTCCTGTCTTCAGTTCACTTTGTGCCTGTTTTCTTTTCCTTTCATTTATTTTCACCATTTTTCAGATATTTATCCGTTTTAGGTCAACTCAAGACTGTATCAGTAGTTTTTGGCTTTCGTGTCTCTCTGTTCCACCATCATGTCGAAGCGGCTGTATAGATCTCGACCAAACTTCATATTTAGAGTGTATTTATCCAGGAGCAGGTTTCAATAATATATCATATGATTTAAAAATAATGGAAGAGACTGGGGTTTGTAGGGAGATCCAGACGTGTTATTTGATATTTTCTCCTACACTATTGATTTTCTGTAAAATCTGTAGACTACGAAGTGAAACGTGGCTTCATTTTAAATATTTTCTATTATCTACATAATTTCGCTTACTCTTGAAATGACGGGAAAAAATAATAATTTTCTCTGCGTCAAGTGACTGACAACCCTCGCAGATCGACAACGAACCTACAGGTCACAATGGTACGTCTCAGACTGCTTGCCAGCAGGGAAGTAACGTAATGTCATTTTCGTCAACATACATGTAAACTCGTGTTTGTTCCTTGGGTAGAAGGCAAGAGAGACGTCAGTCTGCCATTCTTCGAGGTATTTGCGGAATACCCTCTGGAGGTTACAATAGGGTGACCGTTACCGGGCGAGTTGGCCGTGCGCGTAGAGGCGCGCGGCTGTGAGCTTGCATCCGGGAGATAGTAGGTTCGAATCCCACTATCGGCAGCCCTGAAAATGGTTTTCCGTGGTTTCCCATTTTCACACCAGCAAATGCTGGGGCTGTACCTTAATTAAGGCCACGGCCGCTTCCTTCCAACTTCTAGGCCTTTCCTATCCCATCGTCGCCATAAGACCTATCTGTGTCGGTGCGATGTAAAGCCCCTAGGAAAAAAAAGGGTGACGGTTAATATTTCAAGAGTACCGCGGAGTGTGGCCCATTATTTCACACCGCATTTGCTATAATTTTTACTGTATTTCTCTTCTGCTTTAATTTCTTGTCTTTGTCTTGCCACTTTACGCTTAAGTAATAACACCATAAGTCATCGTCTGATCTGATTACCTAATAATCTCTCCGTCTAAATTTCTCCGCTGTTACCGCATTCTTAAATCCGTAACTCACATCATAACAATTTAGTGAGGGAACACCCACGAGTTTACAGGAATGATGACAAATATGGCATTACTTCCTTGCTGGCAAGCAGTCAAGAGTTGTTACCATGGTAAGCTGTAGGTTCGTTGTCGATCTGCAAGGGTTATCAGTCACTCAACGCAGAGCAAAATATTAATTTTCTCCGTCATTTTCCAATACATTCCCATGGTATTTACATATTTGTCCTATCCGGCTATCCTCAGTTGTTATCCTACCTCCAATTAATGTCGACTTTCTTAACTGTCTTCCTTAATTTCTCCGTATGTATGCGAGTACTAATCCCGCAACCAGGACTCTCTTTGCTTTGCGTCATACTACGCACTATTCCTTTCATCATCATCATCATCTGTTTACCCTCCAGGTTCGGCTTTTCCCTCGGACTGAGCGAGGGATCCCACCTCTACCGCCTCAAGGGCGGTGTCCTGGAGCTTCAGACTCTTGGTCGGGGGATACAACTGGGGAGTATGACCAGTACCTCGCCCAAGCGGCCTCACCTGCTATAGTGAACAGGGGCCTAGTAGGGGGATGGGAAGATTGGAAGGGATAGGCAAGGATGAGGGAAGGAAGCGGCCGTGGCCTTAAGATAGGTACCATCCCGGCATTTGCCTGGAGGTGAAGTGGGAAACCACGGAAAACCACTTCGAGGATGGCTGAGGTGGGAATCGAACCCGCCTCTACTCAGTTGACCTCCCGAGGCTGAGTGGACCCCGTTCCAGCCCTCGTACCACTTTTCAAATTTCGTGGCAGAGCCGGGAATCGAACCCGGACCTCCGGGGGTGGCAGCTAATCACGCTAACCACTACACCACAGAGGCGGCACTATTCCTTTCGTACATTTTTTCTTTCGCAGTCTATGATTTCTCCGCTTAATTCGCACAACGTACTGTTAATTGGAACTTTAGAAACAGTAGGTAGGTTGTGACACTTTTGAGAGTTAGTGCCTCTTTTTATGGGAACTAAAAACCGAGATGAGAGCGGAAAATCTTCATTCAAAGCCTAAAAACACCAGTCCACGTCTAGGGCGCCTGAGAATGCTTCTAAACGTGAGGCGGTTTTAAATGTGCTCAGATTTGGCGACATTTGGGGACTGATAGCAGGCCAGGTTCAGCTCGCAGAGAGAACGTCACTGAAAATCTAGGGCGTCCGAGGCTGCTTGAAATAGTATTGTTTTACGTCCCAAAGTTTCCGAACACACCGAGGAGCCGGACATTTTGTGCTGCAAGAGTTAAAGAGGTAAAACGCCGACACGAGCTTTGCAGCTCTCCAGCTTCCCACGAGCGATCAACATAAGAACGCAAGTGTAAACATTTCATTCACCCAGTGGAGGATACATTTTCCCAAGCGATGACCTGTAGTTTTTAGAGGCGCTTGCCGCCCCCCCCCCCCCCACTGGAATTCTGAAAAGGTTGATGTTCAATCGTTTAATATCATACCAGATTACTTCATAAACTGAACTTACTGACAGTCATCTAGCATCTGTTATAACCGGAAATGTCTGTAAACAATTTAATGTTGCTGATGTTATATTGGTTTTTATATTCAAGAATATTGTTAATGTGACCCCCCTCCATGGAGAAAAACCCTGCGGGCGCCCATGTAGCTGCGTGCTTGGGTTCGAATCCCACCGTTGGCAGCCCTGAAACTAACACTATTAAGTGACTTTTCTATATTTTGGTGTAGTAACATCATTCATTAGAGTTAATACTTTGTCACATTTCATGTTCTGTGCTCATTAATCTTTAATGGTTTAATAGTGATTATGTTACACTGTTTGTTGTTGTTGTTGCTATTTTGCTTTGCGTCGCACCGACACAGATAGGTCGTATGGCGACGATGGGATAGGAAAGGCCTAGGAAGTGGAAGGAAGCGGCCGTTGCCTTAATTAAGGTACAGCCCCGGCATTTGCCTGGTGTGAAAATGGGAAACCACGGAAAACCATCTTCAGGGCTGCCGACAGAGAACCCACTATCTCACGATTACTGGATACTGGCCGCACTTAAGCGACTGCAGCTATCAAGCTCTGTATTGTACTGTTTCTTAATTCATATTTTAGTAAATTCGTTTTTAGGAGATAGTACATAAACCTATGTCCTCGTCCCGAGATGATACAGTATTTTGTCAGGTACACCTCCAACGGAGGTGGGCTGCATGTACCATTTTTACCACATACTTGCACTCCTGCCACTCTTAAATCTTTGGCAGTACCAGGCATTGAACCTGGAGCTACGAGGACGGCATTGACAGTCACGCTACAGAGGCAGACTATTTTAAATAATGAAAGTTACGTCATATTTACCCGGCCAATGTCAAACATTGAAAACTTCAGTTTAAAAAATAAGAAGATAAGGGTTGAGCCCTGCAAAAAACTGGCAGATTCATTTCAACTTCGACCAGTCAGCGAACCTAATGCAACGATTGTACTAGGTCCGCAACCTAATAACTTCCGAAAAATGTATGAATCCCCGATTTCAATTCGACGCTTATATACTTGGAGAACTACATACAGTCAACCGGAGTGGTGACCGAGTGGTCACCGTACTTGCCTGCGAAACTCGAAGACGTGAGTTCGAGTCCCATCGCAGATATATTTCTTGTAAAAAATAAATGAACATTTAAGGGAACCTGAAGACAACAAATGCGAATAGAAATATTACGTTAATTGCGTTATACTTTATTTTCTACCTGATTTTATTTTTTACAAGTTGCTTCGGGCCTAGGGTTTATGAAAGGGCTAGGAGTATGAAGGAAGCGGCCGTGGCCTTAATTAGGGTACAGGCTGATGTGAAAATGGGAATCCACGGAAAACCATTTTTAGGGCTGCCGACGCTGGGGTTCGAATCCACCACCTCCCGAATGCAAGCTCACAGCGAAGCTAATGGGGGTTCGTAGAGTCCTGCAAAGAACTGACAGATTCATTCAAATTAATATAGGCCTAAACGTTCTCACACTTACTGCTGGATCTATCTATCTATCTATCTATCTATCTAAATTTGAGGTAGAAAATAAAGTTCACTGCAGTTTGCCATTTTTTTATTTTTTTAATTTTTTTTTTTTTTGCATTCTGATCTTCACGTTCACTCAAATGATAATTTATTTTGTACAATATATATATATATTTGCTATCTGTTTTACGTCGCACCGACACAGAAAGATCTTATGGCGACGATGGAACAGGAAAGGCCTATGGATAGAAAATAAATATAAATATATAGTTGCGACGAGATTCGAACACACCTCGTCGAGGTTCGCAGACAAGTTCGCTGACCACTCGACTACTACTCATGTTGACTACGCTGTAACTCTCCAAATAAGAGGATGGGGGTTGAGTCCTGCAAAAAACTGACAGATTTATTTGCGTTGCAATGGAATCGGGGATTCATGAAATTTTCGGAAATTATTAGGTTGCGGATCTAACATATTTAAGTAAACTTTGTTCGCCTTTTAGTGTTATATCATCTCCACTTGGTCCGAAGCGGATCCTGTGTCATGACATTTGTCCTGATTTTTTTTCGAAAACGAAAGTGTACTGACGCAAACCCTTATAGTCGAGTTACTGTTGAGTATCCCCCAACAGGTACATTGAAGCTCGAAGAAATCGGATGGACGCAGAAAATGGCCTCTCCTTGTTAAAAACAACTCTGGGTACAGGACCCAACAGAACACAGCCAAATGCAGCGCTTCAACATCGCATAACTAATATGAACAAATACCTACATAAAGTTTTTTCTTACTTACAAATTAGTTGAGCTATTTCACTGTAAGTGACCTACCGTACTCCTAGGGTTTCTGTAGTTTTTTTACAGTTCTTTTTGATTTTGGTGTAAAAGAGGAATTTTATCCTTGTGGACCCTTGATTCTTAAATGATGACTGATGATATAGAACAGAGGTGCTCACGCTGGGCTTTCCGTCCCGCGGGCGCCCAGCACTGGAAGTGGGCGGACTGGCAGGCGATGAGCGCAGCGTATGCTATTCAACCACAGTGACGTTGTGGCTATGTCACAGGCCGTGAAGGTTGGGCGAAGTTCTCCGTCACTCTTGATCACTGCGGCGATACGCGAGTTTGAAATGGAGGCAGAAAATAATGAGAAGGAGGGCAGAAATCCACGACATTTTCAATTAACGTTATAAGAGAAAAGCTATTTATGTTCATTGCAGTTCACGCATTTTAACCGGAAACAATACAGAGTTAGGCCTAAAACCTCAAATATTTTTATAATCTATGTAATGATTTACTATTTTCACCATTACATTTTAAGAGGTGCGTTAGAAACATTTCTAATATAATACGGAGTTAAGGTGGATCAGCTGTTGCTTGTGTTGTTGGGGTTTAAATTATCTGATAAACTCACCAACAATCCAATCATGCTTACCGGGAATAACATCAATGAGATGATTTATTTGAAGGCATAGTGTACATCTACTTGGTTGTTGTTGTTGTTGTTGTAATTAAATCTTGGATAGTAAATATCTATGTCCTCACTCATGATGAAACTCCTCCCTCTCGTCATTTAGAGGCTAGCTATTATCACTGTACGCCTGTTACATTTTAAATACTATTTTCAGAAATTCAGTGAACAGGGAAAGTCATACAACACTACAACACTGTGCAAAATAATTGTTGGATTATGTAATTATATTAATTTTTGCTTAATGAATAACAGGAATTTTACTTTCTTTAAATGAAAATACTGTCATTCCCATGCAAGGAATTGTAAATCGTAGCGTGCACGCTTAAACCCTGTACCTTTGTAGATGGTAACACAAACATTATAACGTGTCAGTTTTCTTTCAATGAATACATATATGAAAATAAAACCGACTGTTTATATCGAGCGCAGTATAAATCAAACAGGAATATCTTGGAAAGGTCAGGGGTTTTCGTTGCGATTATACAGTTTTATTTTAAATAATGAACCCCAATCAGCACTTCGGTGAGCAGTGGAGGAGAGCTTCGTAATCACAATCGAAAGTCGCTTCCCGGCAAAGTGCGTCCGCTCTCTCGCTTCACTGTGACGTATGCTTGTTACGTAAGCTGCCCTCAACTACGTCACGCCTGCCCGGCCGCAGTGGGCTTGCCTCAACGGGCGCCGAGCTGAGCACCTCTAATGTAGACTGTGTGCATAGGAATTTACCATTCGTAACTTGTTACTCTTAGATTTAATGTTCCAACCAACGGGATTCTTGTTCTAAATGATTTAAACGATACACTTCTTCTATTCTCACTGCGTTAACAAAAGTAATATATTACTGACTAGCGTATAATTATAAATGTCCGCCTCTGTAGTGTAGTGGTTACCGTGATTAGCTACCACCCCCGGAGGCCCGGGTTCGATATCTGGCTCTGCCACGACGGCCGGAACGAGCTCCACTCAGGGGTTTCCACCACATCCATTCTGGAGGGGTTTTCCATCGGCCCTGTCTATCCCCCCAATCTTCCCATCCCCCCACAAGTCCCCTATTCAGCATAATAGGTAAGGCCGCCTGGGCGGGGTATTGGTCCTCCTTCACAGTTTTATTCCACCGATCCAAAGTCTCAAGCTCCAGGACACTGCCCTTGAGGTGGTAGAGGTGGGAACCCTCGCTGAGTCCGAGAGAAAGAGCTACAGTGGAGGGTAAACGGATTAAGAAAGAAAGAATTAATAATAATAATAATAATAATAATAATAATAATAATAATAATAATAATAATAATAATAGAAAAGTATTTTTTTAACTCACAATATGAATTCAAACAGGAAAGCACCGTGCCGTATGACTATGATGATGTTGTTGGTAGTGGTAGTAGTACGATTCTAGAGCAAACAAAGGAATTACTTAAAAGGACAGATTTACACGGGAAGGAAAGACCCAATAAACAGATTAAGCCGAATCATTCATACTCGGTTGTAGTATACAATTCTGCTTCACAGAAGCGTTTAACGGTTTGCCGATATAACCGGGCGTCAGGCTTTTTCATAACCTATGCTCTTCATACTCGGCCAGTCAGGGCACTACACGGGAATCCCATAAAGAAGAGGGGTACTGGCGACATTCGTGTTCACAGTTACCTTAGTCTTCTCGTGCGCAAAACTTTCACATGAGGTCTCTAGATTTTTCCAATGCACCCTTCGATATTTCTCTTTAAGAAACCATGCAAAATGATGACTCCACACTTCTCTTTAGACCGTATTGTTATTGGGTCCACCAAACATCCAAGAGATGAATGCGGGAAACATTGTGGTAGCCACTCGAACTGCTGTTGTTGTTGTTTTACACGCACACGTGCTAAGTTACTAAAGCAATTACGTCCACATGAGAAACTGTATTCAATAAGTAAAAATATGCGCTCTCTCCAATAGCAGTACTATTTTTATCGTGCATAAGTATTTCATCATCATCATCATCTGTTTACCCTCCAGGTTCGGTTTTTCCCTCGGACTCAGCGAGGGATACCACCTCTACCGCCTCAAGGGCAGTGTCCTGGAGCTTCAGACTCTTGGTCGGGGGATACAACTGGAGAGAATGACCAGTACCTCGCCTAGGCGGCCTCACCTGCTATGCTGAACAGGGGCCTTGCGGGGGATGGGGAAGATTGGAGCGGATAGACAAGGAAGAGGGAAGGAAGCGGCCGTGGCCTTAAGTTAGGTACCATCCCGGCATTTGCCTGGAGGAGAAGTGGGAAACCACGGAAAACAACTTCCAGGATGGCTGAGGTGGGAATCGAACCTCACTTGACCTCCCGAGGCTGAGTGGACCCCGTTCCAGCCCTCGTACCACTTTTCAAATTTCGTGGCAGAGCCGGGAATCGAACCCGGCCCTCCGGGGGTGGCAGCTAATCACGCTAACCACTACACCACAGAGGCGGACGCATAAGTATTTTCGCGAGAAAATGTAGGTATCATACGAGACTCTTACAAATTGTCTATGAAAATGGATCTGAATTTGGTTAAAACAATGTGATTGTATTTTGTAAACTTTAAACGAGTAAAGAGTAAGACAAATTTATATTTCACACCGAAATGGAAATGCATGCACGAGAGCGATAAATCGGCCCTGCGAACAGTGGAAGAGAAGTTAGCCTGCTAACCACTGGTCAACGGTTTCAATGAACGATATCCTTGTTTGTCTTCGGAGAAGGACCTATTATACTGTACGGTACGTTCTTTCCATCCGAAACTGCATCATTTTCCACTAGTGAAGATGTGCCATAATGATGTCTGCTATTGTGCATGACGGAGTCCAGTTTGACGTATTTCACAGTTCGTCAGTAAAATGTTCCCAGTGTTAATCATACGAGCTGCAGTCACATACCTGCTTTTATCACCGCGGTGCCGGCAAAAGGTCACACATTTTACAACCAGCATTCATTAACTTTGATATTGTGTGTCCTGGATTATAAACCCAACGCTACCATCTCATATAAACATAAATATAAATAAAATGGCATTAACTAGCAAACAGTAGATATTTACGCATGGCATGATATGTTCGTGTGACAATACTTGACGATATCAGAATGAAACTGGACTGAATAAAAAAAAAAAAAAAAAAAAAAAAAAGAGCTGCCAGACGTGAAAATGTGGAACCACAGTTCAGAACTACAGTACGACAAAGATGATCAAATGATGATTAAAACATATTTTATGGAAGCATCATGAGTAGAATATGTTTCTATAACAATGAAACGACACAAAAGTGCACCTGAAAATAATTATTTTTAATATTTCATCGCCGGGCCGAGTGGCTCAGATGGTTGAGGCGCTGATCTTCTGACCCCAGCTCGGATGGTTCAATCCTGGTTCAGTCCGGTGGTATTTGAAGGTGCTCAAATACGACAGCCTCGTGTGAGTAGATTCACCGGCACGTAAAAGAACTCCTGCGGGACTAAGTTCCGGTACCTTGACGTCTCCGAAAACCTTAAAAGTAGTTAGTGGGACGTAAAAACAATAATTATTAATATTTTATCATCAACTTTACTCATTCCTTTGTGAGCCCCATAGCTACAGTAAATGGTTAACATGCTGGCCTTTGGCCGAAGGGGTCCCGGCTGGTCCGAGGATTTTAACTATTATTAGTTAATTCCTCTGGCTCCGAAGACATGTAGGTCACCTGTACGGCGTCAACTCGAAAGTGCTGCACCAGGTCTCTTCGGACGTCATACACCATTTTATTATTATTATTATTATTATTATTATTATTATTATTATTATTATTATTATTATTATTATTATTATTTTAATCCTCTCTGTCTCAGAAGCGAAACTCCATTTACACATTACAAATTGTTACATGAAATTAATTCATTTCTGTATACTTAAACTTAATTTATGATTTTAACACTGAGACGGGAAAAAGCCCATCATACTCCCTTCGTTACAACACCGGTTTATGTGATCTATTTTTATGTTTATAGACGGTAACATCCTCAGCAAACATACCCATTTGGTACTAGTTTCTTTTCTGACTTTACCGAGCTCGATAGCTGCAGTCGCTTATGTGCGGGCAGTATCCAGTACTCGGGAGATAGTAGGTTCTAACCCCACTGTCGGCAGCCCTGAAGATGGTTTTCCGTGGTTTCCCAATTTCACACCAAGCAAATGCTGGGGCTGTACCTTAATTAAGGCCACGGCCGCTTCCTTCCCACTCCTAGCCCTTCCCTGTTCCATCGTCGCCATAAGACATATCTGTGTCGGTGCGACGTAAAGCAAAAAAAAAAAACAACAATCTGACTTTTCGTTTATTGTCCATACTATTTTTATCTATTAAGCTTTAAGGTCCCTGGTTAGTTAGTTCGCCTGATTTATCATTTATATAATAGTGTGATAGGTCATGAGTCAACACATACGGGATTGATTACCATCAATATTACCTTTTTAAAGTTTTATTTAATGGGCAGTATATATTTCAATATTTTAGGTCTCAACAATACTTCCAAATAGCGTAATAATAATAATAATAATAATAATAATAATAATAATAATAATAATAATAATAGTTTACGTCCCACTAACTATTTTTACAGTTTTTCGGAAATTTCGGGGTTCCAAAATTTTGTTTTACAGGAGTTCTTTAATGTGCTTATGAATCTACCAACTGGAGGCTGGCGAATTTGAGTACCTTCAAATGGCACTATTCTGAGTTAGATCGAACCCACCAAACCCTCAGATGACTAGCGATCTACTCTCTGAGCTACTCAGCCCGACAATAGTAGCATAACATCGAAGAAGAGTATAAAGTAAATTCTATTACTGAACCAAATGAATCGAAGACTTATAGCACGGCCATAACCGTAGGTTTAGATATAGATCTAGAATAGCACAATTGAATTCCTGTTGTATGCCTTAGTTAGAACTCATTCAGAACTTCTTTAGTAAGTTAATAAATTACTGATTAATTGTGGATAACTTCAAAGTAATAGTTCGGTCACAGCAATATTTGAAACCTAAAAATAATACGGTACGAATATTTCATATTAATTTAGAAAATATTAAAAATGCAGAAAAATCCGAGTCTTTGAAACAATAAACTCGCGATCGGTACATTTACTGGCAAGTAAAAGAACTGCTGGACTAAATTTCGACACCTCGCCGTCTCCAAAACCTGTAAACGTAGTTAGCGGGATTTAAAACGAATAACATTATTGTTATAATAATCAATTGAACCCAAAGGGTCAGAGAAAGCAACCCTCTCCGCGATACTTAACAACTGACCAATCGACTGTCTCTATAAACCTAAAACAAGCGGTGCTTGTCACGCAATACGAAGGTGAAACACTACACAACAGCCATCCGCCAGGAAGCCCTGTATACTATCGTGAGTCTGACACTAAAATGAAAGAGCTAGACTGAAGAACAAGAAGTCAGACACCGAGCTCGATAGCTGCAGTTGTTTAAGTGCGGCCAGTATCCAGTAATCGGGAGATAGTAGTGGGTTCGAACCCCACTGTCGGCAGCCCTGAAGATGGTTTTCCGTGGTTTCCCATTTTCACACCAGGCAAATGCTGGGGCTGTGTCTTAATTAAGGCCACGGCCGCTTCCTTACCATTCCTAGGCCTTTCATCTCCCATCGTCGCCATAAGACATATCTGTGTCGGTGCGACATAAAGCAAATAGGAAAAAAAAGTCAGACAATAAAGAATTCTCATTACGATCCTAGGCCTGGTACTGGAGGATGGGGAATACGGGAGACGTCACAAATCAGAGCTCTATTTCGAAACAGAGGCTCTATGACTGTGCCAGGAAAAAGAGGGTAGCTTTCTATGGTTACGTGACAAAATTTTCTCCCAACAGACTGATCAACCACTTGTTCACCTTCTGGCGAAACAAGGTAGTCCGTACCACCTGGCTGACAAAAAATAGATACGAGATAATAGAAATTTGGCGGATAGATTTACAAAACAGACAGTCTGTGGCTTTCAGGAAAAAACTTCTGAGGAAGAAAGATACGTCCTGGTAGCACGAAAGAAAGGAGCTACACCGGAAGAAGATGCGACAATACTGAGCAAATATCAAAACCTAACGGTTGAACAAGAGTGGTCCCAAGTAAGTCCATTCGAGATAATAATAATAATAATAATAATAATAATAATAATAATAATAATAATAATAATAATAATAATAATAATAATAACTCGTCATTATTTTCTATTAAAGATAGATTTATCGTGAGATATAGTGTTTACAGTGAAGCTTTACCTTTTGATATGAGCAAGAGCAAGATTGTTATTTTCATTGATCTGTCTGCCTGTGTCAGTCTCGTCTATGGTTTTCGCAATATGGGGTACGAGCGATGTTAGAAACACCATTTTTTCCATTCTTTATACAACCAGTCGTTGCAATGAATGGTATGAAAGTGTTGCTCATAGGGTCGGTTTGTGTATCCATTTGAGTGGGTTTGGCGGATTTATATTTAACAGTAGACTACCTTCTAGCTGATTGAGAAAAGCAACGGGAAACCACCTAAAGCATAATTTTCCCTAGTACGCTTCTTCAGTGATGACAAGGCTATCTGTGACACCTGTTCGGAACCCAATCAGCTTCTAGGCTTAGGACTCATCATAGATACATACATGTATGTTGAGTTCTTAGCCCGAAATTTGTTACAAAGAAAATGGGTATTGTAGGAAATTGAATTCCTATTACACTGGCAGGCTCTATTTTAATAAGATTTAGGGAGCGTGCTCACTTTTAAGAGTCCCAGGAGTACTTTTATCTCACACATATTTCACATTTTCTTTCGCTACATGGCCTCCTCAATAGGAACCATGGGCCGATGTCCTAGATGTTAGGTCCTTTTAATCAACAAGCAACGAGAAGAACCATGATATTAAGGAGCCTATATGTTATCCCAGGTAATACTCTAACTAATACACCAAGTCATTCAGTGTGATATTTTCATCAAAAATTCAAATAAATTTTTACATTTATTATACTGCATTAGTCCGGTCAAATACTCGAAATGGTGTAATGATAGTTGTTTAAAGGGAAAAACAACAATGGGATTATCAGCTACGAGTCGAGTAACTCTGCACATAAACCAGCTGTAGTTCGATAAGGTATTAGCTAACAGAGTGGGCATTTTCGTGGAGCGGTATCCCTCTCATTATCCTTTTCAATCAAATGAACAAACGCGAAGTACTAACAAAATCACTCCATGCTAATAACGATCGGGAAATGGGCTTCGTTTCACTCTTCCGATTAAGAGTGGGGTAACTGCTTTGCCAACCAGAGTTGCTGAAACAAATCGACTATTTTGAACTGTATTACAAACTGAGCTGTAAATTGAGTGGCAAATTATTAAATTAGTACCCATAAATACAGAAGATACATACACACTGGTATTCCACTAATCGCTAGGCGTTTAGCTGAACCACTCCAATTGATCAAGAGATGCAGTTCTCACTCGTACAATATGTGGCTCGGTGACTACAGCTAATTCATGATCGGGAATATACTATATATATATATATATATATTATAAATATGGCGATACGAAAAGAAAGGCTTCCTAACAGAGAAGTGAGAGGTACGGTATGGTGACTAATGGGAATATATAAAGATAAGGGTCTGAGAGAGAGAGAGAGAGAGAGATTTAACGAAAATCAGTGTCTACTCTGAGGATAAGAAATTGGAGCGCATCTATTAAGAGTTTATATGGCAACAGAAGCATTGAGAGCTAAATATCTGGGAAGTGAATCTAAAACAAAGAAAAAGAAAGGCAATTTTATACAATTGTTAAACTACTATATGAAGAGTGTATTGCACCGGGAAGAATAGCAAATTTCTTTTTGTATATTAAAAAGTACTAGCTATATTACCCGGCGCTGTCCGGGCACTTTATTGACTGTTTACTTTTAGATATTTTATTACCTGTTAGTTATGTGTGAAAGGATTTTTGTAATTTTTTTATTGCGACGTTGACTGATATTTTAAGAACTATTTTCTAGTTTAAGAGTTATTTTGTGTGTTTAATTTCAAATTTTATTTATAGATTATTTTGTTTCTGATTAATTAAAGTAATCTAGGTCAGATTTTACATCTTTATCACCACTTCTCACCATGCCTATACTCCTGAACTGGTACATAAACGGCATACAGAGTATCACAAAACATTTCAGCGGCCGCAGACAGTATGAATTCGACGCTGATTTCGATCGTTTCCGATTATTCTTGTATGTCATTTCCTAGGAGTGTCTTACCCCTCCAGTATCTTTTCGAGATAATAATTCGTAGTTGTACAAAGTTCGGTTGAGAGCTACTCTGAAAGGTACTGTACATACATCTACAATCTCGGTCATTTTGGTCACTTTCTCTTTCACACCTTTTACTTTTAGGATTTGTATTTCCAGTTTGACGTAACACTTTGTTTTCTTAACTGTGACGTTCAATGATTGATTGTTTATGCAGTTTTTGTAGATTTAGAAATACTGTTATGTGTATAATTTTAAGTTTCAGTTTCCTCTGAAAGTATTTCCTTGTGGCAGCCCAGATTGTTTGGGTAGTAGTTGGTCCTTTCAAACGAATAAGAATAATTTATAACGTAATGTATTTACGCGTCGCATTATAGATATAGTTTACACGATTCCAACTGTCACTGGGTCTGTCACCGATCAGCCGAGGAATCCAGAAAACTATGTAACCAATACTAATCCTGGTCAATTTGGACATTTTATTTTTCACCCCTTCTGAATCACCATGCTGAACTTAGACTTAAACGACATCCGGGGCGTCACTATTCATCTCTGTGACCCCGAAAACTATAACTTTCAACTTAAAGGCATTCGGAGTGTCGGTCTTCATCTAAACGACCCCGAAAACTATGTATACGAAAGTAATATTCTAGGGGTGTGTTACCACACAGTACAGTAAATCATGTATTCATGTAGTTGGCAGCTGTGCTGGAATCTAACACATACATCCATAATCTCAACCACTTTGGACATTCCTTTTCACCCCTTCTCTACCTCCATTCCTACTGGGCCTGACTATGACTAAAACGGCATCCAGAATGTCACGGTTTTAGGGGAGTCCTGCCCCCATAGTCTTTTTTTCAGGTAGTAAACCATATGTGTAATATGTTTGGTTGAGAGCTTTGTTGCAACATACACACATTCATCCGTAATGTCGGTTATTTTGGATATTTTCTTTTTCAACCCTCTCACCCGCCCTTCCTTCCCCCAATGCCGATGGGTGCTGAACTTGGACTTAAACGACATGCCGAGTGTCACTCTTTATCTCAGTGACCCCGAAACCTATGGATTCGACATTATTTTTATATGCAACCCCCTCTCCACCTCCACACCCAGGAGTGGTTTACCCCCAAAGTGCTTTTTTCCACACAGTCATATCTGTAGCAGAATCCCTTCTTGGCCTTGCGTACATTTACGCACGTGCCTACTTCGAACACCAGGCCTGTATTCTGCCGTAGAATCCTTGAGCTGACGTTGCCATGGTTACGGCTGGTCATTTCTTCATCCGATTCCTAGAGCGGGATAGCGTGATGCAAATATCTTCATAACGGTTAGTTTTAGGCCCTTAAAACATGGTTTTCGGGGGCGGTAGGGCTTTATCGAGTTTTGTTCAGCCCCCACCCCCACCCCTCGTCCTTAATTGCCACCACAGGGAACCGCTGCCTCTCATACCACACAAATCCCCAGTCGAACTAACGAGCTCAGTTTAGCACTCAGTGAAGGATCTGACTGAAATTAGTTGAAATTCATATTCTCACCTTTCGGGTCCGGAACATACTAATAATTCCATTGGTTTTATGTCCGGCTCCATGGCTATATGGTTAGCGTGCTGGCCTTTGGTCACTGGGGTCCCGGGTTCGATTCCCGACAGGGTCGGGAACTTTAACCATCATTGGTTCATTTCTCTGGCAACGGAGCTGGACGTATGTGTCGTCCTCATCATCATTTCATCCTCATCACGACGCGCAGGTCGCCTACGAGTGTCAAATCGAAAGACCTGCACCTGGCGAGCCGAACATGTCCTCGGACACTCCCGACACTAAAAGCCATACGCCATTTCATCATTTCATTGGTTTTATGCCCACTAATTACATTTTTATGGTTTTGGGAGACACCGAAGTGCCGGAGTTTTGTCCCGCAGGAGTTCTTTTACGTGCCGATAAATCTACTGACACGAGGTTAACGTATTTGACCACCTTCAAATACCACTGAACTGAGTCGGGATGGAACCCGCCAACTGAGGAGGGCAGATGCCCAGCTTTTGATCTGCTCAGCCCGATGTGTATCGTAACAATTCATAGCGCAAAATTTTCATGGAAGTCCCACTTATGACTACCATCGACATTTGCGGGAGGAAGACACAGAAGAACGTTTCTACTTCTCATTCAGATGAGCCTCTGCTACCCAAACAATTATATGGGTGGGTATAGCTTAGGTTTGCGGCACCTCACGCGTAGGTTTTGAAGAGTGTAACTTATGCATCTAGCGATAAATGGATTTAAAATATGAAAGTGTAAATATATTCACAACACGAATGTTAGCAAGGGTACAAGATCCTTCCAAACACCTTGTGAATGTTTAATACTACTCTAAACCTTCCCCCTCACGTACATCTAGTTCTTTGTCATGTTCAGCAGGTGTCCCATTTCCAGTTATCTGATTAGTGTAACACTATGAGTGACAAACCTGGTTCCGTACGATAGTGTCAACTGTAATAAAATGGATATACTATCTCTTACACTGCGACATTTCTTATTTGTTGTTCACGCTTCATTAAAGCAGTAAAGTTTAAAATACTATATTTAATTCCATGTTTACGTTCCTCAAAATAATATGGAAAATGGTACTTCAGCATGTTGCAGTTACTTACGACACTCAGCTTCGACTAGTATAAAAACATACCATCAGAAACATTTTTCGATGCTTATAAAACAGTTCAATATTTACTAGATGGCTACAGTGCGTCATGTGTACGAGTCAATATATATATCGACTGATCCTTGAATCATATCGATTCTTTCATGAATGGCGCCGACTGTTTGAATGGTGGGCCCTGAACTGAGCATAATGTGTTCATATTATTTCGTATTATAGTCCGGCTCCTTGGTTGAATAGTCAGCGCAGTGCTCTTCGGTTCAGAGGGTCCCGGGTTCGATTCCCGGCCGGGTCGGAGATTTTAACCTTGAACGGTTAATTCCCTTAGCGCGGGGACTGGGAGTTTGTGCTGTCCCAACATCCCTGCAACTCACACATCTCCACCACAATAACACACAGTTACCTACACATGGCAGATACCGTCCTCCCTCATCGGAGAGTCTGCCTTACAAAGGCTGCACCCAGCTAGAAATAGCCACATGAGAGATTATTATTATTATTATTATTATTATTATTATTATTATTATTATTATTATATAAATTAAACACAGCATGAAGTTAAATACTGCACATAACAGCGGTAAAACGTTTTCATATATTCGTTTCGAAATTCGGGCTCAACTCATCAATGAATCCTAACTTTCGGCCCTGGCACGCAAATAAGTATTACGGAAATATTCCTTGTCTAATTCAACACATCTTAGAGTAAATTCGAATTGTTTACGAGATAGATAATAATAAAGCTGAAATCTACAGACGACCGGGCGAGTTGGCCGTGCGGTTAGGGGCGCGCAGCTGTGAGTTTGCATCCGGGAGGAAGTGAGTTCGAGCCCCACTGTCGGCATCCCTGACGATGATTTTCCGTGGTTACCCATTTTTACACCAGGCAAATGCTGGGGCTGTACCTTAATTAAGGCCACGGCAACTTCCTTCTCACTCCTAGACTTTTCCTGTCTCATCGCCACCATAAGAAGTAACTGTGTCGGTGCGACGTACAGCAAATTGTAAATATATATATATAAACGATGATTTCTGAGACAAGGAATGTTAGAATTACATGACACATGAAACCTCTATTGTGTTAGGAAATTAGCTGATGTACCCCTCATTTGTACAACTAGCAGACCTAGAGGTGAATAATAGCAAAACAGACCGAGCATACTTCAATTAACAACAGTGAGTCGGTTAGTGAAATGGTTGAACGCGAACTTTAAATACACAAAAGTGTAATTTACTGCAGAGCCACTCGAATTACAAAGAAATGTATGACCTTTTTTGTAGAATAAATTTAAATACATATTATGCGAAATGCCGCTTGCTCAGTCATCACAATGTGACAGGAATCACCAAACCGATGACAGTGACATAAGATCATAAGCAATAGCTAAGGCTCCGTCTTGAAAAGATCAAGCCCTAAACTGACTGGTGTTCTTTAAGGTCCTTGGTAAGAATACTGATACAGGTCCTATACATTAAAACACTCTTAAATGCCAACTGGCTAGGTGGGAATTCAGTCCTGTGATCTCCATCACACGTGTATGTCTAACCAACCAAGATACACAGATACTTCAAGTCACCCGTGCATTTCTTAAGATAGATAATGGCAAATGGACCTTGGGTACGTCCGGCTCTTTGGATGAATAGTCAGCGTAGAGGCCTTCGGTTGAGAGAGCCCGGTTTAGATTCCCGTCGAGGTCAGGATTTTTTTTTTTTTTTTTGCTAGTTGCTTTACGTCGCACCGACACAGATAGGTCTTATGGCGACGATGGGACAGGGAAGGGCTAGGAGTGGGAAGGAAGCGGCCGTGGCCTTAATTAAGGTACAGCCCCAGCATTTGCCTGGTGTGAAAATGGGAAACCACGGAAAACCATTTTCAGGGCTGCCGACAGTGGGGTTCGAACCTACTATCTCCCGAATACTGGATACTGGCCGCACTTAAACGACTGCAGCTATCGAGCTCGGTGTCAGGAATTTTAGTCTTAAATGGTCAATTCTCTTGGCTCGGGGACTGGTTATCTGTACTGATCTAGATCCCTGAAATTCATACACCGCACACAACACAATCCTCCACCACAATAACACGCAGTTTTCCATACACGGCAGATGCCACCCACCCGCATCAATGTGTCTGCCTTACAAGGGTTGCATCGGGCTAGCATTAGCTACATAGAATTATTATTATTATTATTATTATTATTATTATTATTATTATTATTATGATTTCCTTCATTCGTTGCCTGTGTTCTTTTCTTTCCTCCGCCCACGTGTTTCCCGCATTGAACTTTGGCCTATCTTGAAAACAGTCGTGGTCTTTTAGTTTCCTCTTGAGTGGGTTGCGTTCTTTTATATCTTCATAAGTGATCCCCATTTCCTGTAAGTCCCTTTCCACTTCCTTGAACCACGTTAGCTGGGTCTTCTTATCTTTAAAATCTGGTTCGAAAATCGTGTTGGTTTTACTTTTAGCGAGTGGCCATAAAATGCAATTCTCGTTCTCTGCATGACATCACAGATCTTCCGGACATGAGTACACAGCTCATGGTTATGCCAACGTCTATATTCAACTTAGTCTTTAACTGGGTCAAGATCGGGCGAGTTGGCCGTGCGGTTAGGGGCGCGCGGCTGTAAGCTTGCATCCGGGAGGTAGTGGGTCGGCAGCCCTGAAGATGGCTTTCCGTGGTTTCCCATTTTCACACCAGGCAAATGGTGGGGCTGTACCTTAATTAAGGCCACGGCCGCTTCCTTCCAGCTCCTAGGCCTTTCCTATCACATCGTCGCCGTAAGACCTATCTGTGTCAGTGCGACGTAAAGCCACTAGCAAAAAAAAATGGGTCAAGAATTTTTCGTAAGACCTTTCTTTCTTATTTCCAATTTTTCTATCAGGCCTTTCTTGCTCACAGCAAGGCATTCCGCTGCATACAAGGCCTTTGGTCTTATGATAGTGCAGTAATGTTATAATCATGATCATCATCATCATCTGTAATTTAAGGAGAACCACAACCAGGATATACTTTTGAAATGTTTTAAATCTAATTTTTGTTTTAGTGATCGAGAAGACCCGCTCATTTGCTGTCTACTGCTGGGAGAAACGTGTGTCGTATCGTTCGCAGTTGCCACGTTCTTACAGTACATTTAAAGCACAAGTCTTGGCTGTATAGCAGACTAGCATCACATATACACCTCATGCACTTCTGCAGAGGCACGCTACAAGCTCGTCCACTTTGGCTACTGAGTGGCAAACCAGCAGATCAATATGCACGTTTAACTGCTACAGTCGCGCGAACACTCTGCAGCATAGCAATTTGCCGTTGACTCGTCCAGGAACCATGGCATGGACAAATTTATTTGAAGCAGTTCTCCGAAAAAAATCTGTGCTCTTTGAATGAATGACTTCACAAGGAGTTCTTGGATTTCCTTTCAATAGCATTTCAGACGTGCAAGTCTCCCACAATGCTGTTATTTACGAATATACGATTATTTTTTGTTAGCTGCTCATAACGGCAAGTTCTCGGAAACGATCGGATAGGCAACGGGTTGGTAAGATGGTATGATCTTGAGTAATTTACATTTACTGTTTTCATTTATATTTTTACAATTTGCTTTACGTCGCACCGACACTGGCGATGGAATAGGGAAGGTCTAGAAGTTGGAAGGAAGCGGCTGTGGTGTGAAAATGGAAGACCACGGGAAACCATCTTCATAGCTGTCACAGTAGGGTTCAAACATACTATCTCCCGAATGTAAGCTCACAGCTGCGCGAAAAGTTTTAGGTTAACTGTTTTCAATCCTATAAAACTGCTGTCTAGTGGCTCATCTTATTTTGCTGCTGCAATAATTTTCGAGCCAAGATGGGGCCAACTCGGTCTGTAAAACACTATTATTATTATTATTATTATTATTATTATTATTATTATTATTATTATTATTATTATTATTATTATTTCTTCCATTTTGGCCTACTTTGGACCACGACAAACAATTGACTTGCTTTTAGGATTTTCCGGCTGTTGAGTGTACACTACATCCTATGGGGCTATTTGAAGGATGTGAGATAAAAAAGCTGGATCATTTGCCATTTGCGTTAGTATCCACGCACAGAATTCAACACGAGTTTCAAAATCTCGTCCATGGAGTTCTTGATGTATTTGGAGGTAATGCAGATAAAGAAAACTGAACTGCAATATCCTTACAACAAACATCTGGCTGATGTTGGCCTGTTGTCCTACTTCCCGGGTACTCGTGTGACGATTTTCCCGGAAAATGCCCAAAACAATCTCAGCAGTTTCACCGGGAGTAACTAGTGCCTCTCTAACAGGACCTGTTCGGAAAAGTGATGAAGCTGTACGCAAACGTCGCTCCACCCTCCTAAACGTATTTGAGTTTGGTTGTTGTCTGTGTGGAAATCTTTCCTGGTACAGGCGCTGTGCTTCCTATGCGTTTAGATGAGGAGCATGTCGACATATTCATCTGTTGAATACATAGCGAATAAATGTCCAGGACTGCTCGGCTAAACCAAGTGTCAGGCCACTACACATTCAACATGTATGCTATTCGTTGAATGTGGCAAGAATGGCCTCTTATTTGACCCTCAAATTTTAAAATGTGAATAAAATATTTATCGCTCGTGGGATTCGAACCCACCTACCAACGCAAGATACATCAACACGTCTGTGGTTAGTCCACTACACCACGGTGATTTACCTCCAGTTTATCAGAAAGCTTACTTGGTGTAAAACTACGTCCCGCTTCACAAACTCGCACACGCTTTCTATCAGTATGCCATCGTTTTTAGCGATAATTTTATAACCAATCGAAAGCTTATAATTGGCACGTTCATTTTACATAGGCCTAACCGTATGACAGTTTGATGTATTGTGTAAATACCTGTCACATGCATGTTTTTGCAAAAGTCGTGCAGGGATGACGCAGTAAGTGCTTTAAAGGCGACTGTAGCTTGGTGTACGGCGAAGGAAAATCGACCATCACCTCACTGACGTTCATTGGGATGTCTAATAGCAGAAACGTCAGGCGCAGCGGACTCTCCCGGTATATTAAACTGTAAAGTCCACAAAATGACATATTTTGTAATTGCCTTACAGGTAAAAATGTGAAAATGGTTAGCCTGCCCGTCTATCAAGTTTCAGATTGATACCATTAGTAATTCCAGAGAAAAAGGTCACATTTGTCATGGAAAAATGAAGTCTAGGAAATGGCAATTGAATTTAATAATTTAATGTTATTTGTTTTACGTCCCACTAACTACTCTTTTACGGTTTTCGGAGACGCCGAGGTGCCGGAATTTAGTCCCGCAGGAGTTCTTTTACGTGCCAGTAAATCTACCGACACGAGGCTGACGTATTTGAGCACCTTCAAATACCACCGGACTGAGCCAGGATCGAACCTGCCAAGTTGGGGTCAGAAGGCCAGCGCCTTAACCGTCTGAGCCACTCAGCCCGGCGCAATTGAATTTCACAACACGAAACCTCGCACTGTATCTCTCATATCAAAACTAACTTTCCGTGGTGATCGCTATGTTGAGCAATCTGAAATGATGCTTCACAATCTTCTTCAATACTCCTAAGTGTAATACCGTTAACTGCCTGACAAAATAGACGAAATAGCTCATCGAGGATGAAAAAATTAAGCAATGCATGAAAAAAGGGGGCGTGACTCCTAACGTTCATTTGTTAGGAATTTAGCGCACTTAGGCATTGAATTCAACCAAATACTTTTGGGTCTAGATTACCTACACAGTAAGCCAGCAGTTTCAACAACAACGAAAATCATACTTTTGAAGAATTTCGTGCATGTGTCACCTTAAGAACAAAGTAGGCCTATCAGTTAAAACAAGCATGCAACTGTGATTCATAGAAAATTACATTACAATTTCTGTATATAATATGATACATTTCATAAATGAAATGAAATGGCGTATGGCTTTTAGTCCCGGGAGTGTCCGAGGACATGTTCGGCTCGCCAGATGCAGATCTCTTGATGATTTAACACCCGTAGGCGACCTACGCGTCGTGATGAGGATGAAATGATGATGAAGACGACACATACACCCAGCCCCCGTGCCATAGAAATTAACCAATGATGGTTAAAATTCCCGACCCTGCCGGAATTCGAACCCAGGGCCCCTGTGACCAAAGGCCAGCACGCTAACCATTTAGCCATTGAGCCGGACATACATTTCATGACATTACGAGACATCCAAGTGGTAACATCTCACAATGAAGAAGGAAATGGAAAGGATTACAACATGTATAAGATTATGTTACAACTTCACTGGCAGATAAGAACATACGTGCTATGCAAGTTTGAATAGTTGCATAAATTAGGTGTCCACCTCTGCCACCCCTGGAGGCTACGGTTCTATTCTCGGCTCTGCCACGAAATTTGAAAAGTGGTACGAGGGCTGGAATGGGGTCCACTCAGCCTCGGAAGGTAAACTGAGTAGAGGTGGGGTCGATTCCCGCTTCCTTCCCTCTTCCTTGCAAAACTGATAAACTGATAAAGAAGAAGAAGAAGAAGAAGCATAAATTACGTATAATACCTTACTGAACATTCGGAAATGTACTTAGGAACAAAGTTTTGCGGCTATGAAGAATGTGATGACCGAGGGAAGTGGCCATCCGTTGGATCCAGCCAAGCGGCCGATTCCTCATTCCTTTCACCTCCTCATCAAATTGCATTCAACATAATTCATTTCATCTTCATTAGCACCTCAGCTGCGGTTGATGTCAGGAAGGGCATCCAACCATAAAAGAACATGAAACATAATTTCATCTCACCTCATCCCTGACTCCGTATCAGGAAGAACGGGACTAAGGGGTAGATGAAAATACTAACTCAGTTCTTTTTCAATTCTTAAAATAATGCTACAGATTCTTATTACCACGTCGAACGCTGCCATGGTGACATTGCTCCGTCATTGTGGTAACGAACTAACCTCTGGTGGTGGTTGTGGTGGTTGTGATTATCGTTTTAAGAGGAAGCAAAACTGGGCGACCATCCTCTGTTAACACTAATCAGAAGGATGAATAGATAGATAGATAGATAGATAGATAGATAGATAGATAAATGTCTTTATTGGCGTAGTTAAGGCATCTGAGCCTTCTCTTACACTAAAAAACTTGGGAGGGATCCGACACTTCGAAAAATGAAGGTATCAACCAAAGAAAGACAAGTGTTGCGAAGGACGTGAAAATGAAAGACTCCCTAGCTCTCTTAACTAAAAAATCTTTAATGAAAAATTAATATCGCGCATTGCACGCAGTCGGAAGGAAAAATACATATATTATTACATTCATAAAAATGTATCAAAACAACCAAAATTATTACAAAAATATATGTTTTGAGGAGGGGTTGACAAAAATGCAAAATTACACTGACAATTTATCTTTCATGTCCATTTTCCGGTTACATGGCGTTCCTTTCATCACTCTCTTTTGTATTTCTGCAGGAGAAAGACAAGGATTCTGACAAAAGAAAAAGAAAGCAGTTCACTGCCTACCAATTCGTTCAAATAAAAGAATCCTTTCTGCCTTCTTGATTTCCAAAGTAGAACAAAGTTTGAGTGAAACGACGCACCAGGATCTATTGTGCGACGTAGTGCAGCAGATCGATGGGAAGGGGCAGAAGCTCTCTACACATAAGGGACATGAAACTAATCCCAGACTCCTTGCGCCATCACTTGTCAGTATCGTCTTCTAATTTCATAATGGACAAATTCTTCACTCGCCTCCATCCAAAGACACTTTCTTAACGAAAGTAGAGGAGTGTGCAGCAAACAATTTCAACTAGGAATTGGAAAAAGGATATAATTACTAGAGATAAGAATGGCTCGATGTAACAACCTTGGTAAACAGTGATTCAGTGTTGTACTTCCAGACTATTCCAAATACAGGGAAATGAGAAGAACAAATGTGAATTTAATAATAATAGTAATAATAATAATAATAATAATAATAATAATAATAATAATAATAATAATAATAATATAAGCCTCCGTGGCTCAGACGGCAGCGCGTCGGCCTCTCACCGCTGGATGCCGTGATTCAAATCCCGGTCACTCCATGTGAGATTTGTGCTGGACAAAGCAGAGGCGGGACAGGTTTTTCTCCGGGTACTCCGGTTTTCCCTGTCATCTTTCATTCCAGCAACACTCTCCATTCTCATTTCATAGCATCTATCAGTCATTAATAAATCACTTTGGGAGTGGCGACCCCATCGTACTAATAGCCTATATGTGACTCATTCATTTCATTCCTGACCCGGTCAATAACTGGAAAACAGGTTGTAGGTTTTCATTTTCAATAATAATAATAATAATAATAATAATAATAATAATTTTCGAGTTTACGCCTGATACCAGACCACTGATACCAGACTGGCGTATCTGAACACCACTGTCGGCAGCCCTGAAGATGGTTTTCCGTGATTTCCCATTTTCACACCAGGCAAATGCTGCGGATGTACCTTAATTAATTAAAGTCACAGCCACTTCCTTCCCATCTCTAGGGCTTTCCTATATGTGTCGGTGTGACGTAAAGCAAATTTAATGGTATCACATCACTTGCATTCAAGAATTTAGGGAATCCGTGGAAAACCAAAGTATAACCGGCAAAGATTGTCTTGGCCCAGGTAGGAGCCATTCAAATAATTCCCATCTTTTATATGGACTAAATAGTTACACAGGTAAGTCTCCAAAATGTGACGGAAGAAGGTTTTAGTAGCGTTTCAAGCGAGTGCTCTTGTAACTCTTCGTGTCTCTTTCTCTCTTATGGGTAATGCTGTCTGTCATAAGAAGCGACTAAAATTGGTGTGAGGTGGGAATCACGAATCCTCTAGAGCAGCGGTTTGCGAAATGTGGTACGCGTACCATTAGGGGTAAGGGGGATCGTCTCAAGGGGTATGCAAATTTATCGTAGCTTCTTAACTGGTTTCACTGAGCAGTTCAGAAAAAAAGAGTTGAGCCTGCTCATCTTGTTTTGATTTAGTGCTTTTGTTTACACAGTCCCCTTTCCGAACTATTCAAAACTATGTGTCATTTGTAGCTCCCATTGACTAGATGTATGAAGATTCTTACTTATGCTGCACTGCAATTTTTAAAAAATGATTCGAAATTCACTCATATACTTCAGTATTTTGAGTAGCAGTGTATAGACAGTTTGGCCAGGAAGTTGAAGGACACGCTATAATTTCAACATAAGGGACCCTGTCGCTATATTATTACATTAAATAACAATGTTTTTGGCTGTTAACTAACAATGGGACACGAGTATTTGTTTCGCCCGAACAAGGCGTTTCCACCACGATGGGTACTCATTTTAGAAAATTTTACAGATTTGTGAGCAAGCAAAAAGATTTTACCTTTTTGACAATAAAATGCAAAATTACTTAATAACTAATTGTGATGTAATTTTGATTTATTACTGGATTGTTTCTGACACTCTGTATTTTAAATTAGTAAGGATAAAATATGCCTTGAAAAATTATTTTATAAATGGCCAACCTTTTTCTGAATTTTGTTTTTTCTAGACATGGGTGGGGGAAATCAATGTATACATTGTTCCATACAATATTTAAATGGAATCATCTAGCACACGCGGTTTGCATAACAGCGTTCATCGGGATCCGCTCTGAGGGAGAGACATGTTCTTCATGTTCTAGGTGGTTCCATTCGAAAGTTATATCAAACAACTTATGCCATGATTTCCCCCAAACCTGTCTAAAAAAAAAACTCAGAAAATGCTCGGCCATTTGCGAAATAATTCTTCAAGGTATATTTCATCCTTAAAATTTTAAAATATAGAGTGTTAGAATCAATCCAGCAATAAATAAAACTTAGATCACAATTAGTTATTCGGTAATTATGCATTCTATTATCAAGAAACATTTTTGCTCGCTTAAAAATCTAATCAATTTTCTAAAAGGAGTACCCATCGTCGTGGAAACGCCTTGTTTGGGCGAACAAAACTCATGTCCTATTGTTAGTTAACAGCTAAAACATTGTTATTTAACCCAACAATATAGCGACAGGGTCACCTCTGGTCATATTATAGTGTGTCCCTAAACTTAATTAATTACTGCGTTGATGGGGTGAAAGTTCCTTTTGGGGATCATTGTAAGTATCTAGGTGTTAATATAAGGAAAGATCTTCACTGGGGTAATCACATAAATGGGATTGTAAATAAAGGGTACCGATCTCTGCACATGGTTATGAGGGTGTTTAGGGGTTGTAGTAAGGATGTAAAGGAGAGTGCATATAAGTCTCTGGTAAGACCCCAACTAGAGTATGGTTCCAGTGTATGGGACCCTCACCAGGATTACCTGATTCAAGAACTGGAAAAAATCCAAAGAAAAGCAGCTCGATTTGTTCTGGGTGATTTCCGACAAAAGAGTAGCGTTACAAAAATGTTGCAATGTTTGGGTTGGGAAGAATTGAGAGAAAGAAGAAGAGCTGCTCGACTAAGTGGTATGTTCCGAGCTGTCAGCGGAGAGATGGCGTGGAATGACATTAGTAGACGAATAGGTTTGAATGGCGTCTATAAAAGTAGGAAAGATCACAATATGAAGATAAAGTTGGAATTCAAGAGGACAAACTGGGGCAAATATTCATTTATAGGAAGGGGAGTTAGGGAATGGAATAACTTACCAAGGTAGATGTTCAATAAATTTCCAATTTCTTTGAAATCATTTCGGAAAAGGCTAGGAAAGCAACAGATAGGGAATCTGCCACCTGGGCGACTGCCCTAAATGCAGATCAGTATTGATTGATTGATTGATTGATTTCTGGCAAAACTGTAGAACAACAGTAATTGTTGCATTAATGATACTCGTATATATACATACAATACATTATTGTTATTATTGGGGAACAGGGTGGTATAGCGGCTTAGCTGCTTGCCTGTCATCCAGGCTACCGTGGTTTTATTCCTGGTGTTGTTGGGGTTCCCGTGGTGTCAGGAAGGGCATGCGACCTTCAATCACCGGCCACCAACTCTTTCATGCCTCAGTGCGTGAAGGAACCCTGAGCAAGTGGGATAAGCTGCGGAAGATGATGATTGTAATTAATATAATTCGGTATCCAGCAACAATCATTTGTTATTTCTGGTATAATCGCTATACACTCGTTGTTCGGGGGTGGTAAGGTAAAACAATTCGATTTTGGGGGTATGCCAACCAAAAAGGTTGAATACCGGTACCACTGCTCTATCTAGCGGACTCAGTCATTCCATACACTTACCTCTTATAAAATCCTCACTTTCTTTTCACTGTCCCACCTCACTTGCTCAACTCTAGTACTCTTTCAACGGTATTAGTTTTGCTATACCAAAAGTATCTTTGATTTTAACATTTCATATTACTTTCTCACTTATTAATTTCGCCTAGTCTACTTTCATTCCTGGAAGGGTCGCATTTTCTTCCTTTTATATATGATTATAATCAAGAGAGGATGATAATCTCGTTGTACTCTTCCTTAAAACAACAATCACCACCAATGTCACTACTTGAAGAAAATTACTTAAATATAGTGATCGTAATTTCTCGAACGAAACGTTTGTACTTCTCTTGACTGTGGGTGACAATCATTTAGGTTCTTTAAAGGGGACCATCATGGTTTTCTTTTGTAGAGACAAGTCAAAGGCATGTGTACGCTGCTAACTCGCATCAGTTCTGAAGGAGGTTGATTTATAAAGACTGGAGAAAGTTAACAGATAGTATACTAGTATTCCGTTGAAGGAAATATATACCTAGTTAAAAATAAAATCTTATAAGTTTTCTGAAGTATCTCTCCAGATTCAAATGAGGAAACTTTGAAAATGTAATATTTAGTCTGATACACTCCAGATTCTTGGAATAGACTTTCTAAGCTCGATACATTTTATTTACTTTAACTTGAGGTTGATCAAATTACAGTGTGTGAAAAGGTCAAACTCTCATCAAATAGAACATGATATTGATTAGTTCTGTTACCACAGCAAGTAGGAATTAAAATATAATGTATATGGTGCAAAAGTGATATACTATTTGCAAATAAGAAATGTACCCAGATAAATGACTGTATCATCCGAATATTTTTATGTGTGGAACGGTAGGATGTATAAACCACCATAATTATCATCATCATCAACTCCTTCAAACCCGATGGTATTTAGTTTTTGAGATCCAGCGAGTCTCATTCGCCCCATCTTCTACGGCCCTTCCCTGTCCTTACCGATACTCGTATTTTCCGAGGAACTTGAACTCCACCAATCTCAATAGTCCCATTCGATTACTTGTTATCCTTCCGTTTCCCAGATAGTGGGTTCGATTGTGGCCTATGTCGGTGGTAGTTAAATGTGATAGCACCGCGTAGTTGGCTTCTAGCACGTTCAGGAACATCTGTGTGACAAACTTCCGACAATTAGACGTCTTTTCGTTTCTGGTGCTTTAACTCAGGTAGGTTTTTTGGTTTTGGGGTATGAAAGGGATAGGACCGGGAAAGAAGCGGCTGTGATCATGACCGCGGTACAGTTTACCTGGTGTGAAAATGAGAAATCAACGCAGCCCAAGCCACGCAGCCAACTCGTGTGTTCGATCCTGACTTAGGCTGATGGCATTATTGCGACAAATCGAAGTCGTCGTTTTCTGGCACATTAAATAAATTTTGCAGGAGAAACTTCCGACAACTCGGTGCCTCCTTTTTTCTTCTACAGATTTCCTGTCACTGACTCATACTGTAGGCTATACGTCTTTGGCAACGATGTGATAGGAAAGGTCGAGGAATGTCGAGGAAACTAAGGTACAGCCTCAATATTTCTCATGGAAAACAGGAAACCACGGAAAACATATTCAGGGCTGCCAATGATTGTGTTCGAACTCACTAACTTCTGAATGAAAGCTTGGAGATACCCAGTCGGTACCACACAGAAATTGAAGGAACTTAAAAATATTATTTATTTATTTATTTATTTATTTATTTATTTATTTATTTATTTATTTATTTATTTATTTATTTATTTATTTCCCCTATTGTTTTTTAGGATGATTGGCGACTTTCTACTTTTCCTTCTTCAAAATAATTAATATCACCTCCGCCATCACTGTTTAAAAAACAACCGTCTATTACGAGATGAAATTGAGTGGTTGCGATCCCTTCGGCTTAAATGGGATAGAGAGAGAGAGATAGACAATGGCTTTATTTGTGGCGATGTTAGGGTTTAAGACCCTCTTTTACTTTAACCACTAGAAGAGTATACAGGGTGAACTTTAAGAAAACCGACAAACTGCAAGGACTTATTTCTGACTAGAAATGGGAGGAAAAATATCCTATGAACATGTGTCCGGGAATGCATCGTTGCGACGGTAGATGGCACTGACGAATGAAATTTTCTCTGACTACTTGCAGTGTGTTTCTACTGTTGCAGATAGTGTGATTGAAGCAGCGTACTGTCGGAAGCAGAATGGTACGGTATTCATGTCGGGAACAAGCCGTGATGGTGTTTTTGTACGGCCAAGCCAATGGAAAAGGTCGAGATGCAGCACGGCTATACCAAAACAAGTTCCCTCGCAAGCACCAGCCACATCACACAACGTTTCAAGCCCTTTTTGGGCGTTTGTGTGATCATGAGTCCTTTCAGACAGACGAACGTGCAGGGAGGCGGCGGACTGTGCGTACACCAGATTTGGAGGAACAGGTTCTACAGGACATTGCGACGAACCCTAGTACAGGCTCCAGCCAAGTGGCCCGCCAACTTGGTGTAAGCCAGACTACGATTATGTGTATCCTGCATGACAACCGCTATTATCCCTATCACCTGCAAAGAGTGCAAGGATTACCAACAGCGGATTTCCCTCTACGGGAAGGATTTTGTCGATGGTTTTTTGCTCCAGGCCATCACAGTTATGGGATTTCTGTCGTCAGTCCTCTTCACCGATTAAGCAAGAATTACCAGAAATGGCATCGTCAATCTGCATAATCTTCATCTGTGGACTACAGAAAATCCCCGGGGAATGGTTGAAGCGTCTCACCAGCATCGGTTCAGCATCCATGTTTGGGCAGGGATTCTTGGCGACCACATACTCGGACTGGTTATTATTCCACAACGCCTCAACGGAGGAACGTACGTGGACTTCCTGCAGAATACTCTGCCTGGATTGCTTGAGAAGGTGCCTTTGGCAATAAGACGGGATATGTGGTTTCTGCATGATGAAGCAACAACCCACTTCCGCATTCCAGTTCGCCAACACCTCAACAACATCTTCCCCAGGCGCTCGATAGGACGTGGAGGCCCTGTTGCATGGCTCTTAGATCACCGGACTTAAACCCCTTGATTTTTACCGCTAGGGACATCTGAAAGGCGTTGTGTATGCTGAACCAGTTTCTGGTGTACAGACCCTTCAACAGCGTGTTCACGACGCCTGTGACGCTATTCGGCGAGAGGCCGGAACGTGCGAAAGAGTGAGGCAATCCATGATACGACGTCTGAACGCGTGCATTGCAGCCCATGGAGGCCACTTTAAACATCTGCTGTGATGTGCATGCGATTCAGCTGTGTACTGTGTTCCGGGACTATTTGTTGTCGTTGCACGCACACCGTCCATTTCTGGACACATGTTCTTAGGACATTTTCCCCACTGTTTCCAGTCGGTTTTATTAACGTTCACCCTGTACATGTACATAACTTATTACGAATACAAATAACACAAATAATATTAATAGCAACAACAATAGTAATAATAATTTTAATAGTAGAATCCTTATTTTTAAAATGATAACTTAAGTACACTTAAATGACGTAACTACAGTAATCTATTAATTCATCTCACTCAGTTTTCATTCATTCCTTCAACAATTGTCCGGCAAGTTAGCGGGATCTAGTCAGCAGGTGCTTACAACAAGCTACTTTAAACTTGCGATGAGAGGGAATATCTCGTAATGTTCGCAGGTAGCGAATTCCACGACCTGGACGCAGAGATTATGAAGGAGCGGTTGTAAACATCAGTTCTGTTTACAGGTATGGCAAAAGCCAGATATTGTATTGTAGTCATGAGAGGGTGAGAGGTGAAAAAAAGATAGTTGAGAACATTAATGGAAAGTATTTTGTATAGAAGTAAAATGAAATGGCGTATGGCTTTTGGTGCCGGGATTTGTCCGAGGACTTTGGCTCGCCAAGTGCAGGTCTTTTGATTTGACGCCATTAGGCGATCTGCGTGTCGTCATGAGGATGAAATTATGATTAACACGACACATATACCCAGTCCCCGTGCCAGGGGAATTAACCAATTATGGTTAAGATTCCAGACCCTGCCTGGAATCGAACCCGGGACCCCTGTGACCAAAGGTCAGCACGCTAACCATTTAGTCATGCCAAGTCCATGGCACTAGTACACTCGAAGCCACAACAGCTCTTCATAGTCGTAATAAGGTGATATACGAGCATCATATCACAGATTAATCTTACGCAGCTGATCATGCTCCGGTCCATTTTCTTGTTACTGTCGTAGGTTATTTCAGTCAACATAAGACCTATCTGTGTCGGTGCGACGTAAAGCAACTAGCAAAAACACAGTGTCATATAGTCAACGATAGGTAGGATTAGAGAGTGAATTGTTTGTAGGTCTACTTCAAGTCGGACAGAGAATACATTACAGAACTGTTTCAATGGGCATAAGAATTTATGAACTTATTACATGTGCTTGTTGGGTCCAATTTAGGGCCTTGGTCATAATAATTCCTAAGTTAGTCACTGATGTAGATTAGGGTGTGATTTTGTTGTTTAAAATTAATTGAGGGATGTCCCGTTGCTCGAGGGACTATACTGGCACCGACAATAATAACTGGAGTTTTATTCGGGCTTATTATTAAGCTGTTTTTATTTATATAGTGACTAAGATTCTGTAGGACTGACATGTTGCGAGGGTGAAGAACCACGAAATTGTTTAGCAAGAAAGACGTGTAATATTCTCGACTCCAAAATGAAGCAAGAAGCTGTTCCCAGTTAGTGCTTAAGACTATGTTTAGCCTGCTGACCTCCAGCACTTGGTGTGGTTGATAATGTAATAACTATAATGAGCAACCCATCCATTACTCTGCTCCTCATCTATTCTAAAGACCGTGTTTGCATAAAGTAGAACTACCCCCCTAGCTCTTCAAGTGAAATCTCTAGCCTAGACTCTTCCTAGACTACATACAGTCAACTCTCGGGACTCGCACAACAACTAAGACAGTCTGGAAAATCTATATAACTGTTTTTCAGTATGTTTTGTTTCCTCATACTTACACCTTCGCATTCTTCACAATAGGTACTCATTATGCTAGATTCGCCACTGCTGCGCTCCACAGTTTCACCCCTATCCTTTTCGAAAGAGAACCATCCGATGACATATCGTGGTTTCGAATACGACTCACCACATCGGTTGTCTGTCTGCGAAATCATCAGCCCGAAATCTGGTTGAATCCTCATATAGCACCCCCGAAGTTTATGCAGTTATTACGAAACCGCAAAAACCGAAGGCTGCGCTATAAAGAGGCGTTCAAGACGAGGAGTAAGGCAGTTTCCCATTACTTTTCTCACTGAGGTAGACACGAGCGACTATGAGTGGCACCTATCACACCATCCAGACCACTAGCTGAGCTCTGAATGTCATTACTCAGCACTGACCATATCTCAGCAGCTTCCATACTGTCACGGCATGAATGAGGTTGATACTTCCGTGGTTGCCACATTTTGCTCTGGCCTGTGTTAGGAGATAGATGCAAAAAGAATGCATTCAACAATAAACAACCACATCTGCCAGAGAATGTAAAATAATGCCTCTGCAAAATAATGTTAAGATTACCATTTTAACATCAAGTATAATGCCGGAGCTGTATATTTCTTCCCAGTCCTAGGTCTTTCACATCCCAAAGTCACTAGTAAATAATCTATGTTATAGCGGCGTTCAATCTCTAGCAGAAAGAAATGTCAGCTACTAAACACAAGAGGAATGGTCCATTTATCTACTAGTTAATGATCACTCTCAAGAGTCCCTCGACCCTCCATTAATTGACCAGTCTCAAGAGGTTATCGACCTTTCATTAAACCTCCAGTTTCATGAGGTTGTGAACCCTACATTAACCCTCCAGTCTCATGAAGTTGTGGACCCCACATTAACCTTCCGGCCTCATGTGGTTGTGAACCTTATATTAACCATCCAGTCTCCCGGTGTTGTGAACACTACATTAACCCTCTAGTCTCATGAAGTTTTGAAGCCTTCATTAACCAGCTGTCTCATGAGATTGTGAACCCTATATTAACCCCAGTCTCACGAGATTATGTACCCTACATTAACACTCCAGTCTCACGAGGTTGTGAACTTTACATTAACTCTCCAGTCTCATGAGTTTGTGAATCCTCCATTAACCCTTCAGTCTCACGAGGTTTTGAACCCTTCATTAACCCTCCAGTCTCATGAGGTTTAGGTTCTGAAGCCTACATTAACCCTCCAGTCTCACGAGGTTGTGAACCTTACACTAACCCTCTAGTCTTATGAGGCTGTGAATCCTCCATTAAAACTCCAGTCTCACGAGGTTTTGAACCCTTCATTAACCCTCCAGTCTCGTGAGATTCTTAACCCTATATTAATCCTCCAGTCTCATGAGGTTGTGAACCCTGCATTAACCATCTAGACTCATGAGGTTTAGGACGCTTCCCTCCAGTCTTGTGAGGTTCTGAACCCTACATAAACCCTCCAGTCTCATGAGATTGTGAACCTTACACTGACCGTCTAGTCTCACGTGGTTTTGAACGCTTTTCTCCAGTCTCGTGAGGTTATGAACCCTACATTAACCCTCCAGTCTCATGAGGTTGTGAACCTTACATTAACCCTCCCGTCTCACGAGGTTTTGAACACTTCCCTCCAGTCTCGTGAGGTTTTGAACCCTATATTAACCATATAGTCTCACGAGGTTGTGAACCCTACATTAATCCTCTAGTCTCACCAGGTTGTGAATACATTAAACTTCCATTTTGAGCGCTTCATTAATCCTGCAGTCTCACGAATTTGTGAACACTTCATTAACCAGCAGTCTTAAGAGGTGATTGCTCATTCATTAACTCACCCGTATAAAGAGGATGTTGACCCCTTCATTAAACCTCAAGTCCTAAGGTGATTCAAAGTAACGGACTCTATTCCCCGGAATATAGGACCTGTAATACGTGACGAGAGGAGCCGTGTTTCCGGTTTTCATCGTTCACAACGGTAATTGTTTGTGGCAACATCCATATACCTACTTTAGTACCGTCCGTTGACGGCGTGCGCGCCCTTCTCGGAGCAGATATCTTGGAATTGCGTCACCTGCGAAGACTAATACACGGGGACGGTGAATTGAGTTTCATATGTGGTGGCAGATGTCACAGCGAACCACCGCAAACCAACAGGCCTACTGAATAATGGATACCGAAATTCTCTCATCAAAAAGAACAACCACGGAGTTCACACAACTGTTATTAAAAGATGAATATTGAATTCATTTCATTACGGATTCAAAAGTCAGCAAATTTGTTCTAATATTAATTTAACACACATTGAAGGTATTGAATTCTTACAATTACCGTTTGACAATATCATTGTCGACAGATAGGGAGGAAGTCTGAACAGAGTTTCATTGCAACGCCCGTAAATGGTGGTGGTGGTGGTGGTGGTGGTGGTGGTGGTGGTGGTGGTGGTGGTGATTTTCGTTTTAAGAGAAAGTGCAACTAGGCAACCATCCTCTGAAACCCCTGTAAAGGAAGGTATAAAGAAATACCAATTCCAAGACATACTGAGATTTTATACAATATTCGACCAACTCCTGGTCAATCCTATTGAAGACCACGAAATTCGTCCTCAGACATTGAAGGGGTTCGAGCGAAAAGGTAAGAATTTAGATAATGAGATGCTTTGGGAAAACAAACATGCACTATGATCTCATCTGTATATGAAACTAATGTCACAATAATGGAGAAAAGTGTTGAATGGTCTGGAAATAGAGATCATTACCTAATGGAATTGTATGACCCGTAAGAAATTACAGCGCTTAAAATACAACACAGTTAACATATCAACAACCCAATCTCTATTGAAAACACTGTGGAAGCAGTCCGGCTCCATGGATAAGTGGTTTGAGTGCTGGCCTTTGGTCACAGGGGTCCCGGGTTCGATTCACGGCAGGGTCGGAAATTTTAACCATAATTGGTTAATTACCCTGGAACGGGGACTGGGTGTATGTGCCGTCTTCATCATCATTTCATCCTCATCACGACGCGCAGGTCGGCTACGGGTGTCAAATCAAAGGACCTACACCAGGCCTCTCCGGAGGCCAAGCGGCATTTCATTTCATTTACACTGTGGAACAGAACTTGCAAGTCACAGCAATACAAGTCCAAAAGATGTAGAGATTTGCTTAAGTAAATGGCCGAGAGATAAATACGAACGGTTAATTTACCGAAGTACACTACACTAAGTGCAGGTTCCTCAAGCTACTGCGAACTTATCAGATTCAGAACTGCATCAAAGAAGGAAGAAATTTCCGCTAGGAATTGGCAGAGCAGGACCGCTGCAAGAAAAGGAACTTCAAACCTTTTACAATGATTTCCCGAAGGTGCTTTGCCTGCAGGCAAAAGTCGAAATTGTCTGTCACTCTTTATCAAAGAATAGTACATATACTTCGCTAAATTAGTATGGTGTGAGGATCAGGTTTACTGTAAAAGTGTATATTTACTTTATTTTACTCTCTATACTGTACATACAGGATTTATCAAAATTCAACGACAAAACTTCAGGAATGGATCCATCATATAGGGAAAAGAAGAAAGAAGTATTACAAGATGGATCCGTAAAGGCACCCATGTTTTTCCAGCCGGAGAAGTCTGCTGTGACAGAGCATACTACACATAAAGGCTATAAACGTATTTTTAATGAAAAATGGAATCGTAAGGAGACATTTTTGCAACAAAAATCATTCGCGAGGCGACAGAAATTGCTAAACAACCCAATAATCTTAACAAAGGAGACGACTATATACTGTGTGAATCATGGCTGACTTCCATACTTAAGTTTTAAACATCTCCTTGACTCTAAAGGCCCTGGAATTAAATATACTTCTGACACGAACTTTCTATTTTTAATCTGTTTACTTGCAGTGAAAATTGTCAGTGATAGGTACACTGTTGATACTCTGAATACGATCTTGGCTGTAAGATTGAAACCCGTCAGCTTGTGATAATTATTACACGACGCAATATCCCCGACACACCATCTACGTTTTTCGAATGTGTCTGTTGTGGGTATTCTAGGGTTTGTACCTATGTAAAAAGGGAATTATATTTTGTTAATAAATAAAATCAAGTCCGATAAACTAATAAATGCGAGGAACATACAATAAAAAGCGCATTTTCCTTTATGAGCGACTGTATGTGGTTCTAGTGGAATGTGTGGCGAAGATATCACTTACGCATGTGCTGTTCAACACCATGAAACATTCACAAATCAGTGAGGTGAGTATTATCCATACTATTCATTAATAAGGGTCTTAAACCATATCTTCCTTGCTAGCTAATCCAACGGACACCACGAACTTCATTAGTGGAATAAACTAAATTAACAGTTCGTTCTTAATATTCATTACTAGCTTGTGCACCCTTTGAAGTGATTCATCCAATAAAACATATTTGATGCCTTTGCTGGTGAGATGTAGTGTTTACAGTAGTGTTTACAGTGCGCTATGTCTTCTGGCATGGGCTATATCAAATTTGTTACTTTCATTGACCTGTCTCAGTCTCATCCTTGGCTTTGACAACATGAAAGTGACTGAGGTATGAGTGATGCTAGTAATACCATTCCTTATGCAACCAGTCCCTGTTATGAATGGTGTGAAAATATCGCTCATAGGGTCGGTTGGTGCATACATTTCAGTGGACTTGGCAGACTGATATGTAATAGAAACGGCTGGCTCAGTGAGGAAAACAACGGGAAACTACCTCACTCCTCATTTCCCTAGTACGCTTCTTCAGTGACGCCTAGGCTATTTATGACAGCTGTTGGCGGAAATGCAGAGGATCAAACCAGCCTTCGGGCTGAATACCAAACATACATGGCACCTTTGTACAAGATTCATTCAGTGTCAAGTTACGAGAACTAATATCAGATAATAATCTAGAAACTACATCACCGTGAGAGAGAGAGATAATGTGTGTGTGTGCTGATCAGGATTTTTTTAAATCCACAACTTTTCTAGGTGTGAAAGTTATTTATAACTACTTACAGTATAACATCATCCGAATAAAAGCTCTATCTGTGATTCCAGTTCCTTACTCATACAATTTATATGTACAAGAAAACACAGTGGCCCAATTACACTACCTTGCGGAACCCCTTCTTAATAATTACAGGATCAGATAACAATACACCTACTCCAATTTTGTGCTGTAAATTCTGAAACCGTTTTCTTTCCTTTTTTCTATTTCCGTTTGGAATGTTAAATAACGTGCATTATTGCACATAACTCGTTGCATGATCGACATAGTCTGAAGCCACAGGATTAATTAAAGCGATATACTGAGATATTCTGTGAGTATAAAAGTTTATTCAGAAGTACTCTAACGCATAAATATAGAATAGAAAAAGGACAACACAGGTTATTAAGGACAATATTCACTACTGAAGTTGTGCTAACAAACCCAGTGGTGTATGTGGCGTCTAGACAAAGCGGTCTTCCTCCCCCTTCAACTGCGTTTAGCAGAGTGGTCACGGTAGACCGGCGGTGAATAGCTTCACCGCAGACACATACCTAGGGAGGGGAGCGATTAGTTTGCCTGTATGGCTGCAACCTGCATTGCATTACGTGAGTTGGACTCGCCGAAGCGGCATAAAGCCATTTCGCGACAAAACAAGCGATATAACATGTCCAGAAGTCCTTTAACAATAATATCCGAGTAGTTTTATAGAGTGCCTCGATTATAGTAACTAAGGTTCCTGCACTTGCCTGTAGGCTGTAATTCTCAGTCATTTCATGAAACTTTATCAGGAGACTGAGTAAATAGAAACAACAAAGGATTCAAGTCCCGACAACTTTTAGTGTTCTATAGAGATGTCGAGAGTTAGTAGTTTAATGGCTTGCTACTTCTCATATGTACCGTTGAATTAACTAAAGCAATTCCTTTTACAGTAAAAAGCATAAGAAGGAAACATGTACATGTGGAAAATTATAAGAAATGAGTTATTTTATACTTAAAAATATCTTGTATAAGCCGAAAATTTCCGCAATGCGAAAATAACCATAAGGATCCTTTTTAGTAAGACGGGAATTAAGTTTTATGATGATGGTATATACTGCATTACATTCCAGTTTATAACACACCTAGCAAATATGCCCGTGCTTCGCTACGGTATTCTACAATGTATACGGATATCGAAGTAAATTACTGTACATTCAGTGAAAAAGATTTTTTTAATAATTGCATGTCTCTTAGCGGTTTCCGAGAAACAGCATAGCGAGGTCCACATACGTTGTTTCCAATGCGAAGTGCGACCGTCACCATAAGACCTATCTGCGTCGGTACGACGTAAAACAAAATGTAAAAAAAATAATAAACTGTCAATATTTTTACGTGAAACAAATTTTAAGGAACAGAATAAACTTTTAATTATAGCAGCATTGTCGTTTATTATGTAGAACTGTTTAAATTCAGACTCATTCTGACTTCATCATACTAGGTACATCAAGTGACTCAATCACCGAGTGATGTTTCAGCATTCACCTATTTTAAAGTATATCATATGAATTTAAATTTTACTCATGTTTCGCAATTTTGAATACATTAATTTTAAGTCAAAATTATTTCTAGACAGCGGAACATGGCCTAATACGGCTGAAACATGTACTGACGTTCCAATATCATGTATTTACAACTTTGAATTGTAAATAAAATTATATGTATGGATTAGATGGAACCAGTATACTAGTTTTTCAACTTATATAACGTAATTGTCAATCCGGATCTAAAATAAAATTTATTTCATGTTATATATTCGCTCAGAAAAGAATGAACGCATAGTATTGTAAGTTCCACGCATTCAATATATTACCAGACTTGAATTTCATGATAATCAATGTGCAGTTCACCTTCCATGTAGTCTGTGGATACCTACACCAAATCTTGTTTCTATAGAATCAATTGAGAAAAGTGTACCTGCGAGAAACTTACACAATACCACGGGCTCATTCTTTGTTTAAGCGACTGAACAAGAATAAACGTCTAGAAGAGAGAGATTACGAAAATGATTACTTCTTGTGTGCTGAAACAATGGAAGAACCATATCTGTTAAGAGTCTGTAGGGAGGTAGACTTACTCTGAAATATGAGAGAGAGAGAGAGAGAGAGAGAGAGAAAGAAAGAAACTCTCACAAGATGACAACATGTTAAACAGAGTGTAGAACTGACCGGGAAAGATAAAATTATATTCTGTTAAGAAATAGGTATACCTCCGTGGCTCAGGTGGCAGCGCGTCGGCCTCTCACCGCTGGATTCCATGGTTCAAATCCCGGTCACTTCATATGAGATTTGTGCTGGACCACAGACATATAGTTTGTCTGTGTGCTGGACAAAGCGGAGGTGGGACATTTTTCTCTCCGAGTATTCCGGTTTTCCCTGTTATCTTTTATTCGAGCAACACTTTCCAAAGTCATTTCATTTCATCTGTCAGTCATTAACCATTGCCCCGAGGAGTGCAACGGGCTTCGGCAGCCGACAAAATTCCTATCCTCGCCGCTAGGTGGGGCATCATTTATTCCATTCCTGACCCGGTCGACTGAGTGGAAACAGGGTGTCGATTTTTATAAGAAATGTGTAGCAAAGGGAAATAAAAGAACATAAATCATGCACGAATGTACTGTAAATAATATACGGGAGGATACATGTATAACAAACACACTCCATGGCACTACAGCCCTGACGGGCCTTGGCCTACCATGCGACCGCTGCTCAGCCTGAAGGCCTGCAGATTACAAGGTGACGCATATTCAGTGCAACGAATCCTCTCGGGCGTTATTCTTGTAGAATGTACATCACAGTTTAAAAACTAGGACTTCAAAAAACAGAATCATGTGTGAAAAACTGGTATAAAACGATTCATAGATCTAATTATGTTTGATATAGCTATGAGCAGATTAACTGCAGTAAGAATCATTTAATATGCACGGATAAACAAGATTTGGACTACAATAAACTGGTACATTCTCCTTCTAGTTTCTGGTGATCCTCAACTACGACAAGTAATACTCCAAGGAAAAATTAATGGAAGACGTAGTCCTGAACGGAGAAGAATAACGTGGCTCAATCATCTACACCAGGGTTTCCCAAACGTTTTGTCTCTGAGGCCCTCTGAGCATATCCCATGCATGGCCAAGTACCTCTTAGCTACTGAACATAATACTGCATTCAGTAAACAAACAATTATTTTTTTTTTTGCTAGCGGCTTTACGTCGCACCGACACAGATAGGTCTTATGGCGACGATGGGATAGGAAAGGCCTAGGAGTTGGAAGGAAGCGGCCGTGGCCTTAATTAAGGTACAGCCCCAGCATTTGCCTGGTGTGAAAATGGGAAACCACGGAAAACCATCTTCACGGCTGCCGATAGTGGGATTCGAACCTACTATCTCCCGGATGCAAGCTCACAGCCGCGCGCCTCTACGCGCACGGCCAACTTGCCCGGTACACAAACAAAATAAAACAGAATTTTGTAATGATACCACGTTTGATTTTACTGTATAATTTAGGACTAATACTTTATTTGAAAGTTTAATTTAACTTAATTTACGTAAAGATAATGTATACATGCACAGAAATTATAAAACTATGTGACACCTGACTAATAATTACAACAGTCTAGATCTGGAAATTTACTTGAAAAAATCAGTTGTTGCGGTTGTTGGATTAATGGGACGAATGATGCTGTTTTCCAGAGATTAACAGAAGTTCAGCCTGTACATTAGCTCTGTTTCTGTTACACTCACACGGGCATGTTGTCATGAAAGACATTAAACGCAGTATTTCCTTTCTAGCCCAATGAGCAGTACTGCCGTCTATTTACGTTCTCGAAGTTTGCGCCTGAACAGTACCGCCGTCTATTTACGTTTCATGTTTCATGTTTGAAATTGCTTCGTGACATCGTACTGGCGGGTTTTTAGAACACATTTGGGGGGATGTTTGACATGTTGAATGAACATTATTCCGTGTTTTATCACATCTCGTATGTTCTGTGATGAAGTTCTGTCGAAACATCCGTAGTTACGTAACCTAAATTCTTACGCGACTGTGCTAAGAATTACAACACCCGGGAACTGTTTTCTATTGTTGTTTCTGTTATTGTTTCCGTTTAGTGCATTGCATGACTGTTCCTTGATAATGCACATTATTTTTCTTTTCCCCCATCTCTGGTTTCCTTAGAAACAACCACTCTCTGATAGTAAACAAATACACGTGGTAATGGCAGGATCGAATCGAGGATGCGAGCTTGCTCCGCAAGATGTAAGTAATATTTTGACTAACGAGGGGTCTGACGATGAAATTGATATTTATGATAGTCATAGTGATTGTATTGTATCCGATGAGAGTGAAATTGGTTTAATCCTTGGAAGACAACAACACGGAAATTGAGGACGAAGTGCAGTGCTCCGCTGTCGCAAAGAAGGTTAAGCTGTCAGCTATTCAAACAGAAGGAAGGAAGAAAGAAAGTGGAGTTTTGTACGCAGGTTTCTTCCTACGCTTTCTACTCATTTTGATCCATCAAATTCAGGGGTTAGTGATAATCTTAATTTTAATGATAATGACAATAATTCAAGACTTCAAGTGTCGATTTTCAAAGAAGTTGTTGATCGTAATATAATGAACTTCACAGTGTCAGAAATTAACAAGTACTACGTATTCGTTATGGAAAATACAGACGTAAAGGAAAAGTCGAAGTTACATAACTGGCAAGGCATAACCGTAGAGACTCTTTATGTTTTCCTGGCAACTGTTGTGTTTTGTTTATTGTTTGTACTGGATACGGAAGTTGAACACAATGGAAAACTCGACTGTTAGGTGAAACTGTTGTAAAATCAAGTCAGTGTGCTGTAAAGTGTGTATACACTTGAACACATATATAGTGTAATTATATTTTTGTCAATTTTATTATTCCTTTCATTATTTTGAGATAAATATTTTCTACGCCACTGATTTCAATTAAATTGAAGGTATCAGTTATGTACCGTAAGTGTAAATTATGAAAATTTATTAATAGAGAAAAGTTAGAATTAAAATAACTTAAAATTAAGAATTTAAAATTTTCAAGAAAAACTCTAGAAAGGCTAGAAATTATCTGGTATAGGGGATGTCGATCAGCGACGTGGAGTTATGATACATTCATGGAACTTCGTGGAGGTAAACATGCCACTCCATGTGATTCTCCACCCACATCATACATCGAATTATTCCTCAACGCAGGGCAGTTCATGTTCAGTTTCAAAGAATGGATTTCTAATCCACGAGATTTTCTCAACTAGAGGCGGAAAATCTCGTCTGAGTATGGATACTAATAATTCCAAGTGTCTCACAATTACATCACTTACGCTGCCTTGTAGTATTTATTTTTCCGCTGCTATCATGTACTATCTCTCAGCCAAGTTAGGAGTTATATAGGCCTATACGGTACTGTATGTAAGTCATACAACAGTGAAGACACTGTTTACTAAATTACTGAAATGTGTGTACAATATAATTTCGCTCTTTAAGTACTTACTTTAAGTACTTACTTATTATTGCGAACCCCTTGTAATATCGTCGCAGGCCCCCGGGGGTCTGCGGACCACAGTTAGGGAACGGATGATCTAGACCAATGGTTTGAGATAAATACGGTTTCATTGTTTAGAACAGTTATGAATAAAAAACAGGTCATTGTACGGATCGCCAACGTCATGTAAGGAGAAGGCACGTGAAGAAGAAGTAGAAGAAGAAGGAGGTATGGAACTATGGAAAGACTGTGTTCAGTCCTATTTTTAAAAATAGCCATTATATAATCCTGGGACATACAGTACAAAGCCACCGAATGGCCCAAACACGACCAGCTTCTCATATGTTTTACTCCATATTTTCACTGCTTAGAATTTTTTTTTTCAAAAAGATTTCTTACTTGATCTGCTGCACTCCAACTCAGCCATATTTCTGCCTATACTGATAAAATCGCACATAACCTCAGTCCCATGATTTCCAAGCAAACAAATCAACACGCTGCTCTCTTTGCTGACGTTACAAGCATATTCTATACAGGAGATACTATGTTAGATCTAATAAGACAAATGAAACAATATATCAATGTTATAAAATTATGATTATGCCATAACGAGCTCTTTATTAATGCTAATAAAACAGTCTATATTATCTTTTACCTGACATTCCAGATGTATGAATAATCGACTAGTGTAATTAAGAGAGTCAAATCTACAAAACAACTTGGGTTAATTATGAATGAACACTTATAATGGCATGACCATGTTGACCTTATTATTTAAAAAATTCCCAATAACAAGTATTTTATATAGATAAAAAAAGCTATTGCCTCATGAGCACGTTATATACGTATGGTTATTTATTTATTTTTTAAAATCTGCTTTTGTCTCTTCTGTCATCCCTCGATTTTGAAACACTCTGATTATAACGTTAATATTTTCCCAAGAGTTCGAATTCTCTTCTTTCTTTCTTTCTTTCTTTCCTTCTTTCTTTCTTTCTTTCTTTCTTAGTCCCTATACCGTTCAGAGTTGGTTTTCCCTCGGATTCAGCAAGGGATCACACCTCTGCTGCCTCAGGGGCAGTGTCCTGGAGCATGAGACATTTGATCAGCGATACAACTGGGGAGGAGAATCAGTAACTCGCCCAGGCGGCCTCACCTGCTATACTGAACAGGGTCTTTGCGTGTGATGGGAAGATTGAAATATATAGACAAGGAAGAGAGAAGGAAGCAGCCATGGCCGTAAGTTAGGCACCACCCTGGCATTTGCCTGGAGAAGTGGGAAACCACAGTAAAGTTCTTCGAGGATGGCTGAGGTGGGAATCGAACCTCTTCTACTCAGTTGATCTCCCGAAGCTGAATGAACCCTGTTCCAGTCCTCGTACAACTTTCAAATTTCGTGGCAAAGTCGGGAATTGAACTCGGGCCTCCGAGTGTGGCACACTAATCACTCACCACAGAGGTGGATATAGTAATTCTCTACGTAAGGTAAAAAGCAAGAATATACAGAATCACCCTCATCGAATGTAAAGATAAGCTGTATAATAATTATTATCCTTCTCCTTGATTTTGACATGGTAAATGATCTAGTGTTTAAGTTCAATAATCACGCTGAAGGGGCAATCAGCTCCTCTTGTGGAAATGTGCTGTTTCTGGAGCTAGAAGTAGACGGCCCAGTTGGAGGCTTAACGGGCGAGCAGATCCATCGAGCGGTGCTTAGACGCCAGGGGCTGTTTCCGGCTGGGACGCGCCGAAGAACATACACCGTCAAACCAGAATTCTAAATATTTTCAAGACTTCTCGCAAGAAATAAACTAACAATGGGAAAGGAAACCGATTGTTTGGTTCTAGATTTAGTTTATCAGCCAGAGCATTCATGGAAGGACAAAACATTGTTTACATTTTCTGCAGGCGGAATTCCGTGTAGAAAGAAGCACTAACTATGTAGCTAATAACGACAAATCATGAACCCGATTGATTGGTATTTCTGAAACGAAAGTGCCAAGTACAGAATTTACTATTACTCCAGCGAGAAAATAAATGACCAGCACTCATTAATTAAGACAGTATGTTCAGTCAACCTCAGATACAATTAATCACTCTACATGTACAGAGGTATTTACTTTAACTTGAACACTTTGCAGTACTAAGTTATTGAACCGCTCCTTTTATCTCAATTTATTAGCCCTTTTCAGTGTCCGCCTCCGTAGCGAAACGGTTAGCACTATTAGCTGCCGTCCTCGGAGGCCCAGGTTCGATTCACGATACTGTTAGAGATTCGCGAATGGCAGGAAGACGGTGGAAGATGAATCGTTGTTGTAAGGTTAGGCGCGGACGGGACACATGATGAGTACGCCGGTTGCGTGTTGAAAGGGCGTGTATAGGGACGTATGGTGGAAGAGTATTGCATTTGTTATAGCCATTGATTATTTTATGAAGGTAACATAGATCAGAGAACTGTAAACGGCTTCTCAGGTCGAGTATACCCAGGTAGTTCAAGATGTCAGATTTAGTATTGTTCTTAAAACAGGATTGCGAGTCTTAACAATGTAAGTGAAAAAGTTAATCATAATGTTTAGGCTAGTTGAGATATGTTTGTGATAGCAGATGAGGACCAAATAGGGGAACAAAAGTCAATAATGGGGAGAACATAGGAGACAAAGTATAAGGCGTTAACATCATTAATTTCAGTGAAGCTCTAAAGAATGCCTAGGCTACGAATAGCTCGGTATTTTCTTGACTCAGTCGACAGTAGATTATAACACCTAGGTCTCTTACCTGAGAAGCAGATTGCAGTGTATTTCCCTGGATAGTATAGGCAGTGTTCATTCCTTGCTTTAACAATGAAAAAGATATTGTGTTACATTTCTTAACATTTGGGGAAAGATTCCATTTCTCAAACCAGTCACCACACAAAGCGAGAACTGTAGGTACGGAAACGTCTTCAAAACATGATGGTAAATGGTAAAAGAAAGTAAGGAAGGTCAAAGTTGAGATGGATAGACGAGCTAAAGGAAGACGTGGGAGAGGAAGTCTGGAACAGAGAGGAAGCTTGGAAAAGGAACACCTGGAGGAAGAAAATTAGAGAAGCTAACGCCGACTCTGTAATGACACGGGATAAAGTTGAGATAAAGAAGGAGAAGAAGAAGTCGGATATTTCAGTATCAATTGATAATTTTAATTCAGAGTTACTATTTCCGAACCTTCTTGCTCGAAATAAAGAATGTATGTGTCAAGTTCAGCACCGCCGGCCATTTTTCTCTAGTCTGTTAAAAGTCATCAGTTCCGGGAGCAGTGTGCTGCGGTGGACAAGTGATGAGCTTGGCACTAAAAGTGTTTGCTTTAGATTAGGTCGCCAGGTGCCAGATAATGGACAGGAGTGCTCCAGGAAAACATGTGTTGTAGCAGGGAAGATCGGCCATCACCACTTGATTGGGAACAGGTTGACGTTTACATTATTTACAAAACATTCAGACGAGGGCGTTTAAACTTGCTACTGTATAAAGGATAAGATCAAGAACTTAGCTGCTTACTTAGTGAATCTATGAGATCGTACTAACAATTTGCTAGGATAATAATAATAATAATAATAATAATAATAATAATAATAATAATAATAATAATAATACCCCCGTTCGATTGCTACAGATTTACAAATATTTCGTCGGAATTTTGTCCTTTAGAAGTCATTTGTCTAGCATAAAAATAGAAAACCGTGGAAAACAATCTTCAGGGCTGCTGACATTGGGGTTCGAACCCAGTACTTCCCGAATATGAATTTATCACGTAGCCAGCTCACTCTGGAAACGTTCGACTATGTATGATCATGTACTAAAAATGATTCGCATTTTTTCAAAAATAATGTAAGCGAAAGCAAGGCTATCATTATACAGGCAACGTAGAACCCTACAGGAATACAGGTAAAGGCTTTCGGTATTCGTTACTTCGACACCAAGTGAGACTGAGTGTTTCTCTCGATGCCCGGCCACCTCTCCCCAAGAACTAACTTGGTGACAATTCTTAGTATAGGCTGAATGAATCCCAAGACCATGTCCGTCTTCACAAGTAGAAGTATCGTTTGTAACTTTTCTATTTTCTCAACAGGAACTAAACCTTGTCCTTTCGCGTGAACCGAACACGTCTTTATCGCCTCGGCTAGGTAATCCCCGAGGATGTTAGCACACACTAGCACCCGTATCAGAATTGCATTAATAAAAGCAGTTCATAAATGATATTTGATTATTAAATGGTACTTGTGCTTCAGAGAGTGCACATCATTACGGCATTTACTCTATAGAACAATGAAATAAGGCAATTTACACAAGAGGAGATACAAGTGATTGTCATTTTGCAACATGAAAAGTTGTAATCTTGTCGTTATCAAGTTTCTATACCACTCTGTAACCTGCATACTAAAAGTCGTTTAAAATGTGCGTTATATCACCAGAGAGGAGTTAATCGGACTCGGCAAGGGCTTTTACAAGTGCAACTTCTCCTACAGATTCCAACCGATTTCAATATATAATGGGTCAAGTGAAAGCTAATGATCCATATCTTCAGAAATGTAATTTAAGAAATGAAAGAAAAAAAAGTTTCCATACAGAATACTAGCCTGTTTTCGTTGGTGTGGACAGAACTAGGAGTGGATGGCGTACGAATCGTACAATAATTGCTTCGTAATTGTGCAGATATGAGAGTTTGAAGATTTAGTTATCTGTTCACGTGGTGTACGCTAAAATAACTCGAAAATGCCCTGCAAGCGGCAGACACCATGCAAATGACCATATGACTCGAGACTAGGGTAGTATGTATTAGGAACGAGGAGGAGTGAACTGACGATCAGCGGCTGAGTTAGAAGAGATCCTAATATGTACTGTATACACTATAATAATGGCGTATGGGCTGGTGCACGTATTTCGAGTTGACGTCCTATAGGCGACCTGCGCGTCTGTGAGGATGATGAATTCTAATGATAAAGACGGCACATATACCCGGTCCACAAGCCATCGGAATTAACCAATGAAGGTTAAAATCGCCGACCCGGCCGCGAATCGAACCCGGGACTTCTGGACGAATGGCCAGCACGCTAACCATTTAGCCATGGAGCCGGACACTGTATCCACTATCTCACGATTTTTAAAAACGGGAATTAACAAATGAACGCGAAATTTTCAAGCATTTGGAGAATTTCGCATTTAATTTTTTTTTTTTTTTTTTACAACTCGCGCTTTACGTCGCACGGACACAGATAGGTCTTAAGGCGACGATGGGATAGGAAAGGGATAGGAATGGGAAGGAAACCATCTTCAGGGCTGCTGACAGTGGGGTTCGAACCCACGATCTCCCGATTACTGGATACTGTCCGCACTTAAGCGACTGCAGCTATCGAGCTCGGTACACGAGCTGTTGTCTGTCTCACCGTTTTAATTACTATCACTGTCACTTTTCTTTTTTTTTTGCTAGTGGCTTTGCGTCACCGTGGCTGTAGGAAAGGCTAGGAGTAGGAAGGAAGCGGTTGTTGCCTCAATTAAGGTAAAGCCCCAACATTTGCCTGGTGTGAAAATGGGAAACCATGGAAAACCATCTTCAGGGCTGCCGACAGTGGGATTCGAACCCACTGTCTTCCGGATGGAAGCTCACAGCTGCGCTCCCCTAATCGCACGGCCAAGTCGCCCGGTCTGTCACTTTCTAACAACATAGCCTGAATGTATTTTTAACACAAGTGTTCTGAATAATATTTTACCAACTTACCCTACCGCAGTACTATACGCAAGAACACGATAAAAGCAATACCTCGCGTCAGAGAAACTTGCCGCGCAAAGTTGCCGGCGCACATGACATGGCCAGCGCGTGCCAACCTCTCAAAGAAATAAAAAATAAAAATTTTATATTCTCTTTTGTCAGAGAGAAAATGGTATTTACTTGTAGTTAGAGATACCATGGATCTCCATCATGCATACGCGAGTCATCTTGCGTTAAACCTGAATAAACGATATTTGAAAATCAGCCTTTACGTCATCGGATTTCATCGGATCGCGGCAGTTTTACGATTCACAGAGCATCGGCTTACATCGGAACTTGGCAGCCATTGGGTTAAGGTACAGCGCCAGCATTTTCCTGGTGTGAAAATGGGAAACCACGGAAAACGATCTTCAGGGCTGCCGACAGTGGGGTTCGAACCTAATACCTCTCGGATGCAAACTCACAGCTGTACGCCCCTAACCGCACAGCCAACTCGCCCGGTATGTCTACAATCAAATCCCATTCTAAACCAGCATCATATAGATTCTTCCCACTATTTATTTGATTGTGTTGATGTGTTTACCTGGTGAGTGATGAATGGGGTAGAGAATGAAGTAACCTACAAAGACAGCAACAACACACACAGTACTTTTGTGGTAAGAGGCAGCAGTACACGCTTTCTTCGATTCTACTATCTCGCGCAATGATTCAGAAACATTGCTGCCGGCTACAAAATGCGCATTCTATCCAATGAAGGATGTTTCTCGCTTCAATTCGATGACCACCCGTTGAAGAGCTCCACTCTTCACTGCAACAATATACTGCTCATTCATTGCTCATTTCACAGCTAGCCCCAGCTAGAAACAATAAAAATTATCAAGTGCGAAGACAGCGAACGAAAAATGAGGACAAGTAAGGGAATTATGACGTGCATTTCGACCTTGATTTCATCAACAGCGTTACTTTCAATGGTATGAGGTAAGAAGATTCAAGGCTTGGTTTCTGCAGTGACTGGCAGCATACCTCATCATCGCCGGAACGAAAGTTCCTTTCTCTCCAGCGATGTTTCAATCGCTACTGTACATAACATTTTAGTGCATACAGGCAACAAAAAAAATAATCTTTCTCTCCGTACTTCTTGAATATTAACCTGATACTTGGTTTTTTTACACTAAACAGGACAAATAAGCGCCTAAGTTGGGTTAATTTAATGTATGTTTGTCTATCTGTCTGTCTGTCTGTCAGAGTATCACAGTAAAACGAATAAGTGGATTCATGAAACGTAATATTTAAATTTAGGATATGGGCAAGTAATATCTTACTTACACACTGTTCAAAAAAAATATCAGGAAATGGGACGGGGCCTAAAATTTAAAACTCTATGTACTTATCTTAGGGCTGATTTTACATGAATATTGCTGGTGGCAGAGCCTCCGTGGCTCAAGCGGCAGCGCGCCGGCCTCTCACCGCTGGATACCGTGGTTCAAATCCCGGTCACTCCATGTGAGATTTGTGCTGGGCAAAGCGGAGGCGGGACAGGTTTTTCTCCGGGTACTCTGGTTTTCCCTGTCATCTTTTATTCCAGAAACACTCTCCACTATCATTTCATTTCATCTGTCAGTCATTAATCATGGCCCCAGAGGAGTGCGGCAGGCTTCGGTTGCCGGCACAATTCATATCCTCGCCGCAAGTTGGGGGCTTCATTCATCCCATCCCTGACCTGGTCATTGACTGGAAAACAGGTTGTAGGTTTTTCATTGCTGGTGGCAAAATGTATTTAGAACTTTGTTTGCAAAGTTTTTTATAAGCAGCGATTGCGTGAAAGTCCAAGTGTTGATAGCCAGCTGTTTGGGCAGTTTCTATGGGCGATCATCCCGGAAACACTTTAAAGGCTTTGTACATCTGTTTGTACTCTCTCAATATTAACCTGATACTTTCTTTTTTACTTGAATTTTGCCATCGGTATTAAAGGGAAGGAGGACAGAGATGAAGACCTGAACGAAAAGAGAACCAAATGCACTAACATAAGGGGCGATCAAGAAGTTTCCGTTCGACGGTCGTACAGCCCCGAATCGGGATACCAATCGGGCAAAATCGCTGTGAGCAATGAGGCACTCATCCCAGCGACGCACCAGGTCGAAGATCCCCGTGTGGTAAAACACCGTGTCCTGCTGCGTGAAGACGTCCATAAAACCCCCTGCTGTACATCCTCGTTCGACAGGAAGCGTCGACATTTCAAGGCCTATCTGAGGGGATCGAAGGCGTGATAATCACATGAGAGATATCAGGATTATAGGGCAGGTAATCGAGTGTCACCCACTTGAGTTGTTGTTGTCCGTAAATGATGATGCTGGCCTCCCAGATCAATCGGCGTCTTGTGTCGAAACGCGAACCACACGGAACTTGGTGCACCATTCCGACAGACATGCCGCCCCATACACTGTCGTCATTCTCCGATAGATGTACACCGGTGATTGTCCTTCGGCAGTCAAGAACAGAATAACAGCACGTTGGTCCTGTTTGGACGCGTTTGGTAATAATATCTCCATAGTTCAGGTGGCCGAATTTAACACACGCACCTCGGAACGACACGATTGCCACACTAATCCCTTTGCCTACATGTCCGTGCGTATATACCCGCATCAGAGTCGCATTACGTTGCGTGTCCGCTGCAGTAACGCCCTCAAATTGAAACGTTTCATTGACGCCTCAGTTTATAATATCACTACATTATAATTGGCGCAGAATCTCCAAGAAATTGGACAATTAGACATTTCTGAAAAACATTTAACAGTTACAGTATAGTTACTTGAAGGAACTCACGAGGTAACCATCATAAATACTAGAAAAGTATCAAAAGATAGACTATTTTTGTTGTAAACTGTTTATACTGCACTCTGTGAAAAAACTCCATAAACGGTCGACAAAAATATAATCATGCACACCCTAAGTTACAACAGGCAGATATAGTATAAAATAAGAGAATTCAAGGCTAGTTTTCAGCACTAACTGGTCAACTATACGAAGCATGAGCCCTTTATTCTTTGAGGTTGTTTTCGCGGTTTCTCTACAAAATACCTAGTGCATATTTTAAATGTCCAACAGAAACAGAGAATAAATTATTTTCATTACATTCCTTTCAATCTGCTGAGTACGCCTACAAAGAACAATAGCTTAACAGGTTAGTTTCAGTATAATATTATTCCCATTTATCTTATAACCTCGTTAATTCTTACACCGACAATGACGTATTTATTCACCTACTTTAATTTAACTTAAAATACGCGAGTAACTTTTGAACTTTTTTTACACGTTTTTGATCACACCTGTGAGTAGTGTTCATCTACGAGTTCGAAAGTACCGGGCATGTAAACAGATCAACAGCACAACAGATACAGACGCAAGTTAATTATATTTGAATGACACACGCACACATACACACAAACGCGTTATTTGAATTTGAACACACAGAAACACTATTTCTACATAGTATAGAGGGGGTGTTGATAACTATACTACAGACAAAACCACATACAAACAACACAAATTAGTGTTCACTACACAGTGCAAAGTGAAAGAAGGTCACACAGATAAGCTGTTTTCTTGGATTCTTACAAGAGCCAGTAAGGGATTTTAAACAGATATTTTAATTGAATTACCCTTTTCATCCTATATTTATCAATCGAACAATAATTCTGAATTATTTATATTTCTTCTTCAACAGATGACCTCCCGCGTATTCCGTTATCGAGAATGACTTCCTTTCTCAAATGGTACATTTCTAATCCCACTTTTTTTCCTACGTATCTTATAAATATTGACGAAAGAGTAATTACCATGTGTTTAATATTTTTTTTCTCCAAGAAGAGAATGCAATTGAAAATGTAGCCAGAATAAGAAGATCAAGAAATGATCTGACATTTCTTGTATCACTGCGAGCAGCTCTTCTCTGCAGGCTCAGAAACCTCACAGAGTTAGCCTCTGCCTTGGTAGAAAAGGGTAGGTAGTTACATAGTCTTCAGTAATAATACAGCGCAGTGCTTGCCTAAGTCTTTCCTTCCAGAGAGCAAAAAAGCAAATCACCTGATAACAAGAAAATTCCGTTTCTACCTCACTATAAGAAGAAAAGTGGTACATTCACGTATGAGCATATAGTGAAGTGTGGAGGAAGAAATATTTTAGAGTTTAGTTGCAATACAACGAAACACTATTCCGATATGGTGTCATTGCCGTTGTGTTAAAACTGTGGCTGACGTCATACGAGGTGTCAAAAAACGAATGCTCACAAATTACTTGGTGCAAGAGGAAATCGAGTATTTTTGGGCAGGTTGCAACAGTAATCTTGTGCAATAGAAGTGAATGACTAACCAACGTCTACTCGGATGGTGATGATGGAAATAGATATTTATGTATAAAGTACGACAAGTAAAACTTCAGCGGATGAATGAAATATAGGTGTCCCCTAACGCTGCAAGCGTGCGTGGTAAATCCAATATTTTTCTATTCAAAGCTCTCCAAATTATATGAGCAATTTTAAGTTGCTTTCAAAGTAAAAGTCCGTTTTCTGCCATATTCACTGCACATATAAAATGAAGGACGTTTCTTTTCAATGTTGTATAGCAACTAAAGTGTTGCTATGATAACATTAGCGGTTTAGACCACTAAAGTTCAATTTTACGGACTGCTATCCGTCCGTAAATCAACTATTTTACAAATAGCTAAACATAATTTTTTTAAATATATGATCAACAAAAGTAAGATTTACTTACAAGTATAGTACTTCGATATATATCTTCTGGATGTGTTTGTGAACTGATTACGAACAAACAAATCCCTGGCGCAACAGTCCCGAAAGGCCTGCAGATTACGAGGTGTCGTGTGGTCGGCACGACGATTCCCCTCGGCCGTTATTTTTGGCTTTCTAGACGGGGAACTAATTATGCCATAATCACAAATGGGCTAAAAGATGTTAGCTTTAATTTCCAGCTCGATCTACGAGGGTCGCAAAACAGCTATCTAGGACAAGATCGGTAAAAGCCTCTTCTCACAATGCCTTTCGAATAGACGGATGGCCAGAATACAAGAAAAAAAATGGAAATGTATTATTGTTCGATGTGAAACAAATCAACCCACAAATCACAAGCGCTACAATCCCGATGGGCACTGGCCTACCAAGCAACCGCTGCCTCAGCCCAAAATCCTCCAGATGTCGAGGTGATGCGTAGTTAGCGCGACAAATCCTCTCTGTCGTTATTCTTTGCTTTCTAGACCAGTGATGCTATCTTACTCTCCGATAGCTCCTCAATTGTTCTGACGTAGACTGAACGGACCTCGAACTACCCCTGAGACCAAGGTAAAAATTCCCAGACCTGGCCGGAAAACGAACCCGAAGCCTCCAAATAAGATGTGCGCCCGCTATCCCTGGACAGCGGAGTCGGTACTGTCTCATATATTATTATTATTATCATTATTATTATTATTATTATTATTATATTTATTATTATTATTATTATTATTATTATTAACTTCTCGGTACTTTAATGACAGTAAGTTGCCGCCACAATTACATTATTGTAACACTAATTATTCAACTGAAACGGTAACGAAGGATTTAAATTTAATGGTGTATGATATTGATGTCAGGGAAATCCTTCTCTTTCTACTTTCCTTTATAATTTGAGGAAAAAAGAACTTACATTATTTTAAGTGATTTTATGAGACTCCAATACAGATTACAAGAACATTATTCCAAGAAAACAACTTTCAGGGTGTTAGAAAGTTTGGCTCAAGACAGATGTCAGAGAGACAGAAGAAAAGAAGTGAAATACATACGAGCGTTCCAGCACTGGCTCACTCTCCTTGAATCTGCAAACACAGCAACATCAAGAACAACATCAGCAGAAAGCACAACATAATACAGCCTGGACTTGCACCGAACTAAAAGAAATGTACAAAACAGCTCTTCGTCTACAGAAAAACACATGCTCTAACCTATATATATTAATCTCAATGAACATAAACTCGCGTCTTTTAATTACATCCTGATATTAGTTATGAAAATACGAGTATAGGCACAGATTTTACAGTACAAACAGATTCATATCGACAGGAAGGAAGTGCATTTTATCCGTTACAAATTATCTTAAGCGCCATCTTGCACTTCCGCTATGGAACTCCATGTGTTAAGTTTCTCAACAGAGTGCACTGTGTATGGAATTCTTAGTGAGTAGAATGTAATTCGTAATACAGTACTTCTTTTATTCACTCATCCTCTAATAAAACACCATAATTATTGTCTTGTACAATAATGCATTCATTATTACTCGATTCTCACTCGGTGTTATGTGCTACACTAGTGAAATACAAACATGTATATCATTCCGTCAAGGACAAAATAACCCCGGGAAAAATTACAAGGAGATATACTCATATTAGAAGCAAGGTATTCTTAGATCCAGAGCACAATGGTATAGAACATAATACCAGACGTGGATGTAGAGGGATTATTAACCAGACCGCCCTTAACCTTTTCCGTCCCATGCCCGAGCTAACTCGGATGTCAACATGTCTCCCGCTGTCCCATGCCCGAGCTAACTCTGATGTAAACATGTCTCCCGCTGTCCCATGCCCGAGTTAACTCGGATGTCAACATGTCTCCCGCTGTCCCATGCCCGAGCTAACTCGGATGTCAACATGTCTCCCGCTGTCCCATGCCCGAGCTAACTCGGATGTCAACATGTCTCCCGCTGTCCCATGCCCGAGCTAACTCGGATGTAAACATGTCTCCCGCTGTCCCATGCCCGAGTTAACTCGAATTTCAAACAGTGCGCTCTTCTCCACATCCATGTTCAGCCTGACACTGCAGTTTTGTTGTTCATCACTTGCTCTGTTCAGACGATAGACGATTCATAAATCATCCTACCGTATTTTGATGATAGTTATATACCTTGTGTTTTTCTCTGACAGCCGTCTTCCAGGATGGGATGACAGCAGTGTAAGGAAAACATGAAGGAAGATTATATTTTAGACATGTTTGGGAATTATGACGAGTTTGACTTTAGTGAGTATCGTTGAGGTAAGTTCCAATGTATAAAGCAGTCGACATTTCTCACGCCATTGTTAAGTTCTGGTGAAGGAGCCAAGAGGAACCTCTTGCTAATGTTGTCGTCGTTCCATGACTGTTCAGTGGCTGTGTAAATACAAGGTAGTTTTAGCACATTCAGCCATTGTCGAAACATCCAGACAAATCTGGTACGGGACATACGTAAGGCTGAAAAGAACTTGGGAGTGAAAAGATTAAATCTCCTAACTTCTCGATTCTTTTGCTACGGGTCAGAATACAAGATACACAAGTGAATTAAAATATACCCATTCCGTAATTGCCAGAGCGTCACAAGAAGACCTTCAAGGCCAAAAATATTAATGTTAAGTTGTATTGATTAAAGCCGTGGTCTTTCTCTCTGCTACTAGTAGTGTGTCCAGATCCGCGCCTGCTTAAGAGTAGAGAATAACGGGAAGAAATTACGAATGATAATTGCTAACCAGCACGCTACTATGAGATGATTACTGTACACACATTTTATTCCCGTGAATTTTGAAATTTCCATTCTGAGAGACCAGCTGTTCAGATGTCAGTACAACATTATCAATGACATTTCTGACGTAAAAACTAACATCAGAGTTTCCATAAATAAATCCTTTACTGGCAATAAATGTGGACATTAATGGAAGACGTTACAGGTCAAAAATACAAACTCCTTTACTGACGAGACCATTTGTTTACTATAATTCAAATACATCTGTAGGATACATTAACGATATCAATTTTTTTCCGATACTTGTTAACGGTCGTCATTATTTCAACTACTGACAGTAAACAGCTCCAGCAACCCGGATGTACAATGAATTGAAATGGTCGACGGATAATTTTGTTGAAAACTTATTTCCAAAATATCTATCAGGTTTATACCAATATTCGTAAAATGATACTAGAATGTAAGACACTTAAAAATGGCGTGATCATGATCAGTTTCGTAAGTACTGGGCAGCCAGTTAAACGAACGTTCACAAGGTCACAACGCACAACTATTATCTCTAAGATCGACGGTATCCCCGCTACTTATGCAACAATTCCTACAGAAGCGTAGCATATCTCCGAGAGCATGGATGTTCGCTCATTGCCGACACATCATTATATTCCTTTTTTCTTTCATTATTATTGACTTATTTATATCGCTAATAAAATAAAACACTAAGAAACTACTGGTTAACCCTATAGTACAGCATAATACCAACGCTCTAATTACTGTATCGATTATATCAGATTAGTTCGGTCAAAGTGGTTAGCTCTATTCCGATCGCTTTTGCTCCCAGGAATGAATGCAGTACACATTTTCAGCGTAGCTGAGTGAATCCCAGGTCATATGCCGCTCCGGATCTGGAAGATTCGTTTGTAAAGATTTCGATTTCATGACGGGGAATCGAACTCAAGTTCTTCCGGATGAACCTAGCACGCCCTTACCACCTGAGTTAGATTACGTCGCTAACGGTATGCGAACTGACACAGCATTTACTAGATAGTTTTCAGTGGCTTTACAGACATACAGGAAACACAATAAGAACATTTCAAGAAATATTCTTTTGCAGACAAAATTACTGTTGAACGTTCTTACTATCATTCATATCAGTCGCCAATAGCAATGTTTGCATTGCCTGTAATTTCGTTGATTGAAAACTTGAAAAATTCAAATAATTCCATGGAGCAATTTTTAAATTTGAAATTAGGATGGGATTGTCAATTATTATGCCAACAATAAGCAGCAAGGAATTACATTTTAAGTAAGAGACATGCAATAACTGTTAAGTTTATCTATAAATCTACATTTAATTTGTTGTTTATGCCATTTTAAATAAGGCAACACAATATTGGAGAAGTAAGAGCCTCCGTGGCTCAGGCGGCAGCGCGTCGGCCTCTCACCGCAGGATACCGTGGTTCAAATCCCGGTCACTCCATGTGAGATTTGTTCTGGACAAAGCGGAGGCGGCACAGTTTTTCTCCAGGTACTCCGGTTTTCCCTGTCATCTTTCATTCCAGAAACACTCTTCACTATCATTTCACTTCATCTGTCGGTCATTAACCATTGCCCCAGAGTAGTGCGACACGCCTCGGCAGCCGGCAGAATTCATATCCTCGCCACCAAGTTTGGGGCTTCATTCATCCAATTCCTGACCCGATTATTGACTGGAAAACTGGTTGTAGGTTTTCATTTTCAATATTGGAGAAGTAATCTCGCGAATGTTTGAACAAAAGCGCCAAAAGCTTCACTTTATCTTAATCATTCTCTGTAACAGTATAAAACATAAGGCGCGAAAATATAATGTAATTTCAGGTAATATAGTGTAACAGGAAACAAATTATGTATACTAAATTTAAATAGCTTCTGCCAGATTCTTGTTTGAATACGGTAATAAATTTTGTTTGTAAAATAATGCATTTCTTGAACAATAAGCTCTAGAAGTCTCGACAAAATTATGAATGGAAGCTTAAAAACTAACAGTTCATTTATATAATATTCTAAATACGTTTCCGACATGCTGTTAGCGACGTGAACACTGGGCGGAGATTGCACTGTCAAGAGGGGGACGATAAGGAAAATACTGATTTTACATCTCTAACACATGTTATTTATTTCTCACTTTAATTATCCAGGGTTAATTATTCTAATCGTCTCACGTTACTATTAAAACCCAAGGGTTAGGTGTAGGGCCGATACCAATTTCCAATATTTCCAACAGTAATTATCTGACATACTGAAATTCTGTCTCACCACTCTCTGAGAATTACTATTACACATTATGATATGATACTGTACTTTGGTACGTTTTGACGAGGATTGTAAATGTTTTTGTGATATTTCAGTGTGTAGCCTAGCCTATCAGTCGAGCTTTCAGCAGTATTGAAGCTGACACAATTTAGTTCTCACTTTACGTATATCGTACAGCTGTCAATAGGTGATAATAATATGACCTCAACTACAGTATGCTGGAATTTTAATTTAATTAAGACTACCTGAGCGTCAATAAATATGTAAATAGAAACCCACATTTGATGTATATAACTTGCATAAATTAGAACTTCAAGAATGATGGGTGCAAGTACAGTTGAATGTGGGCGAATGTGTATGCGTGTGGGTGTGAGAGTGGTTGTGAATGAGAGTGTATACAGGGGTATGAGTGAGGGGTATAAATAACTGGATCTTCTTACTCTAATATGTATAGCATAAATCAAGATAATCATTATTCCAATAACAGTACAGTGTTTGGGGTATAAATTTGTAAATTTAAAATTGTTTACATATATGTAAATATTCAGTAGAGTTTAAGTAAACATGCATGTATTTGCCTGGTGTGAAAATCGAAAACCACGGGAAACCACTTTCGAAGCTGCAGACGGTGGGATTCGGACCCACAATCTAGCTAATGCAAGTTCACAGCTACGCGACCCTAACCGCACAGCCATCTCACTCGGTTTGAAACTTACACATTTCCTTTACGTTGTTGCCATTTATACGATGAAATGATGTTCTGGTAAGATATTTTAGGTCAATATTCTGCGAAAATCATATGAGCCTCTGTTGCTCAGGCGGCAGCACACCGGCCTCTCACGCTGGTTCCGTGGTTCAAATCCCGGTCAGTGCATGTGAGATACGTGCTGGGCATCTTTAGGTGTAAAGTACCGAGCTCGATAGCTGCAGTTGCTTAAGTGCGGCCAGTATCCAGTATTTGGGAGATAGTAGGTTCGAATCCCACTGCCGGCAGCCCTGAAAATGGTTTTCCGTGGTTTCCCATTTTCACACCAGGCAAATGCTGGGGCTGTACCTTAATTAAGGCCACGGCCGCTTCCTTCCCACTCCTAGCCCTTTCCTGTCCCATCGTCGTCATAAGACCTATCTGTGTCGGTGCGATGTAAAGCAACTAGCAAGAAGGTGTAAAGGTTGATGCTATCCCAGGTCGACTAAACCAAACAAGACTTTTTAAGAGGCGGGACAGGTTTTTCGCCGGGAACTCGGGTTTTCCTGTCATGTTTCTAGTTGTTTTACGTCGCACCGACACAGATAGATCTTTCGGCGACGATGGGACAGGAAATGGCTAGGAGTGGGAAGGAAGCGGCCGTGGCCTTAATTAAGGTACAGCCCCAGCATTTGCCTGGTGTGAAAATGGGAAACCACGGAAAACCATTTTCAGGGCTGCCGACAGTGGGGTTCGAACCTACTATCTCCCGAATACTGGATACTGGCCGCACTTAAGCGACTGCAGCTATCGAGCTCGGTTGTCATGTTTCACTCCAGCGACACTCCCCAATATCATTTCATCAGTCAGTCATTAATTATTTCCCCAGAGGATTGCGACAGGCTTCGGCAGCCGGCACTGTTCATATCCCCACCGCTAGATGAAGTTTTATTCATTCCATTCCTGACCCGGGCGAATAACTGGATACAGGCTGAGGATTTTTTTAAATTCTGAGAATATAAAAAATACAAATTCCTTTCTGAATCTATCTTTTCAGTTCCAAACAAAAATATGGGTGTAAAATCTGTAAACAGTTTACATCTCTTCGATAGGTCATATGAAAGTATTCCTTATATGTGAACATTGTGACAAACAAGAAGGGCAGCCGACACTATCACTGGTCCACAGAGGAAGTTTATCAACAGGTGTCGAGCAAAATTATTAGGAAGTACTTGTACATAATGGTGATTAATCATTCTGAAATTCTGGTGGTGAATTCCTGGGAAAAATTCAATGTTACTAACAAGTATAATCGTTATAAAATAGGGAGGGATGTGGTAGGTAAAACTGGATGGAATTAAACCCACGAGTTGTATTTACTTTCAAGGCGTTTATTTATACAACGAAAATTAATTTGAGTTGTGAACCGATAGATAGGTAGAAAGAGTGCTGGGGAGACGAGGGAGGGGTTCAGTTCCAAACAGCGCTCGGAGACCCAGCCGAAGATCATTCACAGCATGTAGCTCGTAGTCCGGGTAACATTGATCGGGAGGGTTTCTACGTCACTGGCCGGCTTTGACGTACACATTCCAACCTCGGTGTCTCCCGCAGTAACATACCTGTCCGTCATTACCAGACAGCTTACTGTCATAATGGGTTTCACCTGCCCTGCAATAACACGCACAGTTCACAGAGGGCAACAACCATAGAGAATATCAATCATGACAAAAGGTGCGTTAATGTATGTCAGATAATTCTCCAAAATTTAGAAACAAGATTCACTATGACGTCACTTGAAAAATAGTATTTTTTTACATTGTTTAAAATGTCTAATAGCAAATATACAACAATTTGGCAACCTCTATAAGTGCAAGTAATGCAGATGTCTATTATTATTTTTATTGTATGCCTCCGTAGAGTACCGGTTAGTGCTATGAGGTGCCGTCCTCGGAGGCTCGGCTTCGATTCCCGGTACTGCCAGAAATTTAAGACAGGTAGGAGGGAAGGTATGTGATTAAAATGTTATTATTATTATTATTATTATTATTATTATTATTATTATTATTATTATTATTATTATTATTCTGAATGGTTAGCTTTATGACCTTCGGTTCAGATGGCCATGGGTTCGACCCCCGGCCACCGGGGATTTCAACTGCGCCTGGTTAATTTCTCTAGATCGGGGGCTGGGTGTTCGTGTTCGTCTTGATGTATATCTTCCTTTGCATACAAAATACCACAGAAACATGCAACAGTGAATACAAAATTATAGAAATGGAACGGGGAAATAATACTCCTGGGGAATCTACCTTAAAGAATTATTTATTCGTGAGGTATATGAGAACTAATATCTTTTCCTTAAATTGTACTATGTGTTTGTTGGTCAAAAGTTCAAAGAAGCTCGTCAAGACGTATTCAGAAATGTATCACAATGTACATGCATGCACAGAAATGGTGTCCCGACATAAACAGTCAACACTGCCCCACTCCAGTACTGAACAGGAGGGGGGGAAATAAAGGGGTAATATTGAAGGCCAGTCCAGTACCGAAAAAGAGGGGATGAGGGAGTAAACGGGCAGTTCTGAAGGCACAATGTGTGTGTTGCAGTACATCCGCCACTGTGCCATTTTAAATCACAAGAAAGTCTTGTAGCGGGCTGTTTACCTACAGAATCGCGTTAAGCCAAGAAGTGGTGGGCATGCTTTGTTTATATCGGATCACCATTTCTGTGCATGCGTATACCATCCTATAAGCAGATCGTTAGAAACAGTCACATAAATTGGGACTCAGAATGGGTAATGACGATCCATTATTTGATACCTTGCGACACGATGCGGCTGAATGGTACAGAATAACGCTGACGCTCTGCATATGGTGTAGAGGCGATGTAAACATTGCAGGTACCCAGAGTTGCATACCAATTTCCACGGAGGTTAAGCTTGGAGAAGAGAAAGGAAAACTCATGACGTGACGACTACTCAGTCATCTGTGTGCAGTCGTAGACAGTGTATTACACTGCAAGGTAAGAGTTGCCGTACCGAGCTAAGATGGCTTTCCGTTTCCTATTTTCACAATGCTGGACCTGTATCTTAATTAGGGCCACGGACACTTCCTTGCCATTCCTACCCCATCTTCGCCATAAGACTTATCTCAATTTAGCCAATTGTATAAAAAAGTTGTAATGGAAATATACTTCAACTAAGAGAAAATAGAGACGCTGGTCATCCATGGAGAATGTAAGCTAACAGATGAATGTGTTCGTGCTATTTTACAATAGAGTGTTGTACATGTGAATTGTACTGAGAATTAACCACAGACACATTTCAATTATTACCAGTATGAGTAGGTTGGTTTACTCACTCGTCTATCATTCCGTTGAAGACAGGCGTAATGCTTGTCATGTGGAGCAACTTTTATTTTCTAGTGATATAACGTTGCACTAACACGAAGGGGGTTTTCGGTGACACAAGACTGGGAAAGGGCTAGGAATGAAAAGGTAGCGGCCGTCGCTTTTATGTGGTGGGAAAAGGGAAACCACGGAAAATCATCTTCAGGGCTGCAGACGGCGAGATTCCAACCCACCATCTTCGAATGCAAGCTCTCAGCTACGAGCAGAGCAACTCTACCCTCGTTGTGAAGCTTTGCGAAATTGACTATTCTGAACCATAGCAACGCAATCGACGTAGAGCTCGCACAGATGAAGCTGCTGTAGCATTTAATCCACGCGTCGGCACACGCCAACTGGAAGCCGAAATTGGCATTCCGAAATTGAGTGCACATCTGGTTCTTAAGCGTCGTACCTCCCATTCCTATCAAGTACACCTACACCAAGAATTGTAAGGGAATGATTTCCAGAATCATGTCGAGTTCTGTCAATGAAATTGATTGATTGATGATTGATGCTTGTTGTTTAAAGAGGACTAACATCTAAGTCATCAGCCCCTAATGGTACGAAATGAGACGAAATGAAATGACAAATCAAAAAAAAAGCAAAATCCTCCACTGACCACAATACAAAACGTGAGGACGAAGAATGAATGGATGGATGGATATGAAGTTAAAATGATCAGTGGAACCGACCTACAGTGCCTCACACACACAGAAGCTGGCGTAAAACAATGGTATTACTGACCAAGGGATTGCTTCTACTGTATAGCACGATACTGAATGGATGATGCTTGTAGTCGAAAGGAGTCCAAAATCCAAGTCATCTGAACCTCATAATGGTACTTATCGCTAGAAAAGTAGAACCATGGTATTTGTCATGTTGCAGTACTAATCAAGAGTAGCGTAGACTCGCGGTATTCCACACATTATGGTACTACTCACAGGTAATGAAATTCGCACATTTATTACAGACCTACGCTGTTTCGCACATTGCGGCGCCATTTACAGGCAACGTAAACCTATGGTGTTCATCACCTAAGGGTACTAACCACAGGGATTCGTACTATCCCGTGGTGTTCCTCATATAGTGGGTACTAATCATAGGCAAGCTAGAACCATGGGTTCCCTCATCCCATGGTGTTGCCCATATAGTGCTACTAATCACAGGTACTGTAAAAGCCGTCACGCTCTCGTTTGCTACTAATCACAAACCTATTTGGTACCCAACATAGTGGTACTACGCGCAAGTAAAAGCCACCCATGGTGTTCCCCGCGTAGTGGTACTAATCACAAGGAGTTCCATGGTTCTAATATAATCATCCCTTGGTCGCCACTTTTAGTCGCCTCTTACGACAGGCAGGAGATACCGTAGGTGTATTCTTCGTCTGCGTCCCCACCCACAGGCGGTCAGCATAAAATTAGTGCTAACCCCACATTCTTTTCGGTTATTACTTTTACCGATGAATCTTTGTCCTCAAACACAAGCCAAGTAAATACGAAGAACATGCATTAGTGAGCCGTCGAAAACCTACGATGGCGTCGACAAGTGGACCACCAGCGTCAATGAGAGTTAAAATCGGGTATGGGATGCTTGACAGTAAGGCAATAGGACCTTATTTCGTGAATGGTAACGGAAACGACAGGGAGTGCCACCTTGATACAAACAATTCTTCTAGGTTTTTTGGAGCAGAATGATGATGTGGTATGGGAACGTCGGATACTCAGCACATAATGCCGTGTACGCACATCAATGGACAGAAAATATTCCGGTAGGGATTGGTCGTGGAGGACCAGTTAAGTGACCTTCTCGGTCGCCTGACTTTAAACCCCTGAGCTCTTTCTTTTGGGATATATCAAAGGTGCTATCTATCGAGATAATCTAACAACACCAGAGCACATGCAGGAACGTAGTGTGCATGCTTGAAATGCTCTTCAGCATGCAACACTGAAGAAATCAGTACTGTTGTTTATCCAGCTACTGAACTTGTGTATTGTTGCCAATAGTCACCACTTTGAACATCCAATGTGAATGCCCTACCCCTCGTAGTACCCATTTCGATAGTACTACAAAGGGGTAGTAGAGATCCCACCTTTTCTGTGTCGTATGTTCATGTTATGAAATTTACGCATTGCGATACATTTGTGAATAGGTCTTGACGAGCTTCACTGAAATTTTGATCAATAAATACACAGTGCTATTTAAAATAACTTATGTTATTAGTCATATCTCATTAATAAATAAGTTTTATAATGTTTCATTTGGGGTATTATTTCCTCTTTCCAGTTACACACGTTTCGATGAAACACTTCTTCATTCGGAGCTCCGATAAGGACTTATTGTGGGTGGTCAGGAAAAATGGCATAACCTGTAAATTGTCTGCAATAGGACGCGAAGTCATCAAGTGGACGAAAAGAACTACGCATACAGGTGACACCCTAGACAGTGTCCAATCTTGTGTATGAACGATGCTTTAAGACCATTTCCGAGTTTCTTAGGAATAAATATTCAAGATTTGAATAATGAAGTCCCACAAAGCGCAGGAAACACCGGATTTCGTCTTTGTCCAGCGATGCTTCGAGCTGAATTGTCTCCAGCAACTGACGAAAAGGATAGCTTCTCGAATGTCAGGAATTCTGCTGTGTGTAATGGCTACTTATACTGAAATGAACAGCAGAGAACAAAAACAGAATTTGCAAAGTAGGCGTGGATTCCTTACGTTAGTGTATTACTGTGCTGCTACAAAAACATTACAACGCATATTTTATTCTTTTTTGGTCTGAATCCTCGACTGAATGATCAGCGTACTGATCTTCGGTTTTCAGAGCCCCGGGTTCGATTCACGGTCGGACCGGAGATTTTAACCGCGTATGGCTAATTTCTTTGGCTTGGGGAATAGTGTATGTGTTTGTCCGAACACATTCCTCTTTATATTCACACAAAACACCACACTACGAACCACCACAGAAACACGCAATAGTGAATACATCCCGCCACAAAGGTTTAGAGTCAGGAAGGGTATCCAGCTATAAAACACTCTCGTCTACATTCTGTTTTATTTTGTTACAACGCGACATAAGGAAAAGAGAGAAATGAAGGAAGGCAGAAAGAATGAAAATAGACAGAATAGAGAGGGTAATGTTGGAAAATGAATAGCGAGAATCAATTTCCCAAACCACATATTTCTTGCATATGTTTGCATTCTGTGAAATTTTAATCATCTCAAAAGCTTAAGCTGTAGAAATGAGGTAACTAAACTAGCGAAACGCATGGAGAATATCTGATTTCATTTTGTAATCTAATTACATGATTAAAATGATTAAATATATGTTTTCAATGAATATGTTAATAAAATGTTAGCTTGCTCTTATTCTGGTAATAATAATAATAATAATAATAATAATAATAATAATAATAATAATAATAATGGCGTGTAGCCTCCAAGGAGATCTTTCGAGTTGACACCGTACTATGAAGATGGAGCCCTACCCATGGTTAAATCTAATGATCAAGACGGCACACACACTCAGTCTTCGAGCCATTAGAATTAACCAATGAATTTTAAAATCCCCGTCCTGGCCAGGAATCGAACTCGGGACTCTCTAGACCAAAGGCCAGCACGCTAACCATTTAGCCATGGAGTGATATGTACTTAGCGTCCCACGAAGTGTTACCGGTCTGAATAGACGCCATGGTGTATACTTTAACTTATCAGTACGTCTATCGTCGCAAATCTTTACCATTTAAGCACTCTGTGTCAAATGACTGAGTCATAATATAACCTCGCACCAAAGCAACTACACTAAGCTGTCGGTTCACACTGAATTGTTTACCTACGAGGAGCAGTTGCACTAATGATTGATTTAACTAATTCTAACTGTTGTCCAATTTTATTCCCAAAATTGTTTGTATACTTACATACAATGTATTTGATGATTTATTTTTCCCTCATTTCAATACTGATTTTTCAACCACGCCAGGAAACTCCTTATTGTTCTCATTATTTATCTTGTAGTAAGGTAATCGACGTCATAAATAAACTCAAAAGAGATACTCGAGTGATATCTTGGTATTGCACCCGTCCACCTCCCGAGTCCCAGACTAGCATTTATCTCAGGGGTGTCGGTTCATTATTTAAATCATCAAATATAAATATAACGGCCTAATAGAACACGGGGATGAACGGAGCAACTTAAAATTAAAATGGGGAAGGCTCGATTGTAACTTGAATTTAAGGACTCCATGATAGGACTAGGAAGTGACTGTTACTTTAAAAAGGGCATCATCTAACTACAATAAAGAGATTATGAGAGTGGTTTCCTTTGAAATAATTTGCCAGAAGGAGCGGTTTATTACGCCATTTGACGTATAAAACTTTGATACACGTGGCAACAATATTTGAATTTACACACATGTTACATATATAAATCACTTGCCATACCGCAAGTGGTATCAATATCTTGCTGCGTTGCTTCTGAAATAAAATGACATTTTGGAGGTATAATTTTACGGATCGATTCCATTTGAATCGAACCGTCACTCAAAGATATAGCTTCCTTCTATCGGGAGCCCGAGCATAACCCATGTTACGGTCGGCTTCCCGATTTAACTAAGATGATGTACTCCGGCTATATACATTTTTCCGAGACCGGTACTCGGACTGGGTAATGTTTCTCGTGAAGTGCGAAAACTGGATTCCACGGACAGTTCCTATCTTACGATATCCAGCTGATGCCATACCAATGAATTAGCATTTACCTTTTATTTACATGTGATCTGAATTGTTTCCAGTTAGCCTCAGTAGACTACTGACACAGATGAGATAACGAGAAGCGGTGGGAAATACCGTGGCCATGGCCCCCCCCTCGCATCGCGAGCGAAGTAAACAAACACGCAAGTATGACTGTCACATCGTCCCATACGGAAACCGTACAATAAAAAGATACCAAAAGACTCTAATATTATCATTCTCATTGTTCAACATACGAATAGAGGGACGTTGTCACCAAATAATTTAATCCACAAAATTATCATCCTCGAAATTATTATTATTATTATTATTATTATTCCTCAACGGTTCCTGGCACTGTCACGTTGATTAATATCATCATTATTATGCGGGATGCAAACACCAATGGTTATTACTGTTATTATTATTATTATTATATCCCTCTCGTGGTTATTATTATTATTATTGAATAGGTGACCCAAGATATTATTATTATTCACGTCACTTAAAAGGTTATTATCATTAATGAACCGGTCACTTACGCCAAAACATATATTAAGATATCGGTCGCAATTACAAACATTTCACTGATCAACCAACGACATCATTACAGTTATTATTATGACAATTATTATTAATCCGACCGCGGTGATTTAACATCGTCCTTACATTGTTATTATTATCGGTTGCATATTCTCAATTAGATTCCCGTTTAACATCGTTATCAACGCTCATTTAATTAAGGCGGTCCAATCCTTTATCTGCAATATTTATTATTATTATTATCACGACCTCATGATTGTCCTCACTCGTCATTACAATGAATACAATATACGACCATTCATGTGGAATCTGAACTCTCCTTATCCTTAGATCCGTTGTATCTCAACGAATAACTGTGCAGTCTATTTATTTCGTACATGCTGTCACGGGTTCGAATTCTACCCGCTGCGTAACTCAGTATTTCTCTGTGACACTGCCCGTACATTTTACACTCATATCAATATCCTAAGTGTCTCTCGTACGGAATTTATTTTTCTCTCTATCTCAATATTCCTCGATTCATTTATTTATTCCTCACAGAATTATCAACTGACTTATTTATTCATTTCGGACATCGTACGACCTTTTATTATCTGACTGCAAATTCTTTCACATTTTCTATCTCATTTGGATCTATGCCTTAGTTCATTCTCCACAAATAATCGTAACATCTTGAAATTATATTTACCAAAATTTGACAATCATGGTCTCGTAATATTAGCACTACATGTTCCGGCTAATGAATCGCAACTTCAAAACGCGACATTTATACGTAAAAAAAAATTGGACCGTAATTTAAACCACACGTTCATTAACATGTACGGATTATTAACACCGATCTACATTTCAATATTATTAATCGATCAAATTAAGTTATCACGCACTTTAATTCCAAATTAAAACGACCTCCCGTCATTAAATGATTCCCAATAAACTCAACACTTGATCACATAAATTATTATTATCTCCAAATCATATTTTAAAAAAAATATCTTCACAAAAAAAGTAGTTATATTATTTATTTATTATTATTATTATTTAAAAAAAATAATATTTTCGCCTGTAATACGGTAGTCCACTCTTAATATGTTTAACGCATAACCCCTTTTACAAATTCAATTTATTCTGGCACTAAACACTCCAGATATGATTTACTTGGAAATATTATATTAATCGCATCTCACAAATTTAACAACTTCACTTTGAAAATATGACCATATTAATTTCAACAAAACACACTTGGTATGGCGAAGCTGGATTTTCCTTCCATGTCATTAAATGGCTCGTTAAAATGACAAAACATAAAAGCACATATCGGGTCTTATTTAACTAGCATAATCAAAATCAAAGGTAAAGAAAATTATCGACTACAAAGAAAATATGAATGCATGCATGACTTAACGTACTACACTATATATACAAATTTACATCTCCAACAAACTGAATACATAAAAGACCCGATTATTTACATTATTATGATTTACTACTGTCCGTGCTACAAATTTAGGATGGGGTCGTTAAGCGACCCATCTTGTTACAGAAGGTAACCAAGTATAATCAAATTATTCCCATTTTTCCCATCACGATAACATTTCCCAAATATATTTTACAGTTTAGTACTCATCTTAGTTATCGGTATTCCATTGCAGCTTTGCAGACGAGAGGCTTCATCCAGCCCCTCTCTGCGTTTTACTCCTCCATCCTTGATGGCGTAGTTTCACAAAAGATTTCCTGGCACATTATTATTTTACACTCATATCTTGATTACCACAAACCTTCACCATTTACTACGTTAACACTGTATACTTTAATTTGGATACAACAAATTTCTATCCTAGACCCAAGAATTTAATATATTTACACTATTTAATCTTCGTCCACCTACCGCACAATGGACCTGGACACGTACGACGAGGTGTCAACTATTTCGCCCGTCGCGATACGCCCGATTTATACGGCATTCTTGACGTGTTCATTACATCGGTTCGGTATAGCTAAGTACAGGCTACTACTTCCTTAAAGTACTGTTCGTCACACAGTCTATTATGTACGTACTTATGGTGATATATTTTATACTACTCTCTTGCAGGATAATTACTTTACGTCACTGATTATCCATAAATAAAAAAAACACTATCCTACGTTAACTATTTCCAGATTTAACATGTTGCTTGAGCGCGATCACACTTTACAAACACTGGCGGATGCTCGCGCCATTAAATGACTGTACGTCCGTAGAATTCTAGGTTACCGGCGACCAACAGTTCAGCTCCCGATATTCAATTCACGTGTGCTGGCGACCGTCAATTCAGCTCCAACGATTCAAGACAAGTGGCTGGCGAGCGTCAATTCAGCTCCAACGATTCAAGACAAGTGTGCTGGCGACCGTCAATTCAGCTCCAACGATTCAAGACAAGTGGCTGGCGACCGTCCTCGCCCCGTATATATTGATGAAGCCTTTTTCCCGCGGATTTGTTGACGTCATACCCCTGAGGGAGGGGGTGGATTTTTAATATCGGTACTTGCACTCCGAATTGGAAGTTAAAATTTACATCAAATTAATCCACTCCGCTAGCATATCTGCTGGATAAAATATGAACTCCTGGTGATCACAGATTTAGGAGATATGGGTGGATTTAGCTCCTCACATTTCGCGCCTTTGTAAGCGTCCCTGACAACGTGGTCTTCTTTCAGCCAATGAGATTCAAGCTGTCCGGTTTCCAAGAAATCCAGCCTTCAATTTAATTAATTTGCCAATAAGTATTGATTATTTTTCCATGCATGACATCTAATAAATTCATTACATCCATCCGCGTACTCATATTAATTTATTACTGATTACTTTTGTAGTTACGAAAATATCTCATCCCTCATTCCTTAAGATGGTATCACTGAGTCTCCCATCAAATTTTTACTATTGGCCGGCAAGCGGTCACGTGATTTAAATCTCCACCTGCTCGAACTTAGGCTAGCGAACGTACACTCAGCCGCTGTAATTTTCCATGAGGTCATGGAATTTCCGTCCTACCAAAAATATCCCAAGGTCTTACTCATGTGGTGGGTTTTCTTTGTATGATTCTCCCCCTTCCTCTTTCTGACCAAGACTTATTTGTGGACTCTGTATTTCCTTGTACGCCAACTAATGATATTCCCTGCTGTGAAGTAGCTAAAAGTTGTCGTGTTGAGCTAATCCGTCGGGCTCCAGTCTGTCGTCCTTCCTTCGCTCTGATTTCGACATTACCTAAACGAAATATTTTCAAATACACTCCTCTGTATTTCAATAAATGTCTCATATTATTTTACCGATCAAATCATGATTGATTATGGGCCTAAGTCACTCGGGTTCAGTATCCACTGTCGTTATCGTCGGCAGCTGCAGGACTATTCTACGTAATAGACGATTGATTGCTCGGGGATCCAACCCGGCTATTCTGGGAACAGGAGATGGAAATCTACACACCTATGGGTATACGAAAACTAAAAGTAGTAATATAAGTCACAGATGTATCTGATACATCAACGTAAGCATCAGGAAGAGAATATTATAAACTTCGATCCCAGATCGGGACGAAGTATTGCATTTTTTCGAATAATGGAAAATGCCGAAATTAGCTAGGTATTCAGTTGAGTTGTTATTCTTCTTCTTCTTCATCATCTTGGCATTTTCTCAAGTACGTGGGTTCGTCACTATAAGTGGATCAAGCCTACGTCAACGCTGAAGAGGAATGCCTTCACTATCGCGTGTTTCTCTGATAATTCAACTAGACGCGGTTCGAATCCTCGGTCCGGCCGGGAATCGAACCCGGACCACTTTGAACCGAAGGACACAACGCTAACCATTAAGAAAGGGAGCAAGACTAGATGAGGCATCCAGTTGCCGAATACAAATCGAAATCACCAAATATAATGTACCGTACATACTACGGGAGGATTAAAATACGAGTAATCATGTTAGTCGCCAACTTTCTGTGGGGAGAGGACACTGGAAGAGATAGACGAAGAAGAATACGAAATATTTGGTGAGTCGAAGAAACCGTGAACACTGCACAGATTACCTTTAATAAGAAATTAAAATGAAGGTCCACCTATTCAATACCATCAGATACGATTTATTTTTAATCTTGATCGTACTGGCCAGTGATGGGTCCGTATTGACTTAATCACATTAATTTTTTTTTACTATTTGCTTTACGTCGCACTGACACAGATAGGGGAAGGAAGTGGCCGTGGCCTTAATTAAGGTACAGTCCTAGCATTTTCCTGTTGTGAAAATGGGAAACCACGGAATACCATACTCAGGGCTGCCGATAGTGGGGTTCGAACCCACTACTGTATCTCCCTGATGTAAGCTCACAGCTGCACGCCCCTAACCACACGGCCAATTCGGCCGGTAATCACATTAACTAGTTAGGCGCGTCCGCTAGTCAGTACTGTACCAAATCAATTGTGTAAAAGATTTAATTCATTATACACTCAAGAACAGATGTTTCGAGAATATGTCGATTTTTTCATCAGCTATACAGGTTAAAATCACATATTTATGTTAAAATGTTTTAATTGTCCTTATTAGTACTGCTCGTCTATATTTTAAGAGTTTACTAAAAACAGCTTTGGAAAATCCATCTGTCCGTTCTACTGGACCGAAACGCTGCATTTCCGTTTTAATTCCCTCCAAAATTCCTTCCTGTCAATCAAAAGGCTGATAAGTTCATCCAACTATGAATAATCATAAAATCAAATCATTAAATGATCACTCCAATAATTGCAGGCGAATTCTTACCCGAACCCACAATACATTCTGTACTTAGCAGGTTTGCTAAGCGACTAACACTTTGATATTTGCGATTTTCATCCTTGGTAATGTCATTGCATCGAACCATGTTTGATTACTACCTGTCAAGCCAGAGTGTATACACTTCCTATGTTCATGGAAGAATACTATTCTCTGCTACATACACTCTTGTTCTTTGACCTTCCCCACCTTCTGAATATACTCAACAGATGGCAGAACGTTCCTAATAACTTCAATGCTGCGAACAGAAAACAGTCTACGTACGTAGAGACGGGAAGGTATCAAGTCAAGTCCACTAGCCTTGTGTATAAAAAACCAAAACCAAACCCCATGGCACTACACCCCTTGAAGGGCCTTGGCCTACCAAGCGACCGCTGCTCAACCCGAAGGCCTGCAGATTACGAGGTGCCGTGTGGTCAGCACGACGAATCCTCTCGGCCGTTATTCTTGGCTTTCTAGACCGTAGCCTTGTGTATGATCACTAACAAAACGCAGGGACAAACGCTTGAAAAAGTGGGTGTCTACTTACCCGAAACAGTGAAATGAAATGGCGTATGGCTTTTAGTGCCGGGAGTGTCCGAGGACATGTTCGGCTCGCCAGGTGCAGCTCTTTTGAACTGACACCCGTAGGTGACCTGCGCGTCGTGATGAGGATGAAATGATGATGAAGAAACAGTATTCAGCCACGGCCAATTATGTTGGACTATCTCGGGCAAAATCGTTTGAAAATGTTAAAATCCAGACAAGGCCGAATGGTCGAAGCACAGAAGTGTTATAAACTAAATTCCGAATGAATCAGCTATATATCAACATTGAATGTTCCTAAAACTATTGAAAAGGGCAGGCAAACAATATGACTACCGCAGGTATAGGTATCACGACGAGTTATCTGCGGAGCAGCATAGGTCCTCTAGTTCTAGATTAATACCAGTGGCAACGACACACATCACAAAATTTGACTAGTGGACGTTAAGTTCACTAATTACAGTAGAACCCCGCTGAACCGAAAGTCGCTCAACCGAAACCCGGCAAAATTGTATTTTAATATTTTGTTGTACCCCCTTTTTTAGCCGTCGATATTAGTAATTCTCCTGCTATATGTACTGAGACCTACTAGGCGAACCCTGTTTTGACAACAGCAGTTCTGAGAATCGAGTTACAGCAGATGATGGATCTAATGCATTGGAGGTATGATTGATTTCGAATTTTTATTAAGACACAGTACCACACGCTTTAATTACAGTACTGTAATAAAATTACTGTATACGGTATTCAGTTCAGTAATAAGAAAATAAACTGTTTCATTATTTCAGACTGCTTTGCTCTTTGTTGAACAAAGCAATGAATCTACACCAGCTGATGTAGGGTTGATTAAACGGTGGCGCGATATAGCTGCACGACAGCGCTGCACCAAGAAAATTCAGAAGAAAATCACTGATTTTATACAATGAGTGACATTATGTAAACATTTTAATGTTAGTGTGTAGTATGCACCTTTGCTAACAGAGTTTATGCAATTGTATTTCGACATTTAACTTCCAAAAATATTTACCATGTGCCATCTGAAAAAGTGCGTCAACCGACATGGTTCCTCCCCCTTTATTTCGGATAAACGGGGTTTTACTGTATAGTAGTATAGACTGAGAGATTTTTGCCTCTTTTGTAAAATAAGTTGTAATATGCACATAATATATATAAAGTGTTAATTTGATTGTATTTGTACTCTATATTGTTAATTTTAGTCCATGGCTGAAGATGACCCATAATGGGGTCGAAGCCGGTGATTTGACATCATATTAAATGGCATTGAATAGGTGGACCTTCAATTTAATTTATTAGTGTGAATGTTAGACAATACGGATCATGATCAAGTTTAAATCGTACGATACTGCGTAACTTAAGATAAGGGGGAGAAGCCATTGCTTAAATGTGTTCCTTTCAATGTCTTTTTCGAGTGTATTTTCAGCAAATGCAAAAATGCGCCTACCTTAAAGAGCTCGAGGCTCAGGGAAAAAAAAAAAAGAAATTAAGAACCAATTATTTTGTAACGTAAATGATAAATTATTTGAAATGAAAGGTCACTAACCAAAATACCAATTCTTTCTTAATCCGCTTTTCCCTCGTGCTCAGGAATCCCACCCCTACCGCCTCAAGGGCAGTGTTCTGGAGCGTGAGACTTTTGGTCGGGGATACAACCGGAGAGGAGGAGCAGTACCTCGCCCAGTCGGCCTCACCTGCTATGCTGAACAGGGGGCCTTGCGGGGGGGGGGATGTGCGTGTGGAAAGATTGGAAGTGATAAACAAGGAAGATGGAAGAAAGTGGCCGTGGCCTTTAGTTACCATCCCGGTATTTGCCTGGAGGAGGAGTGGGCATGGGGAAACCACGGAAAACCATTTCGAGAATGGCTGAGGTGGGAATCGAACCCACCTCTCTTCAGTTGACTTCCCGAGGCTGAGTGGACCCTGTTCCAGTCCTCGTACCACTTTTCAAATTTCGTGGCAGAGCCGGGAATGGGGTGGCAGTTAATCACGCTAACCACTACACCACAGAGGCGGACACCAAAATACTAATTATGGGGAAAAGATTATTTTGAAAGTTCTAGAATAACATGTTAATCTCACTTAGTGATGATATCCACTTAATGCCTCTATGCTATAAAAATCACACACAAAATATTTTTCCTTGCCAAAAAGAAGTCAATGATTTTCTTACGACTGGCGTTCTGTAAATTATTCGTAATTTTACTGATTAGAGTGATTACTTTTGAAAAAGTAACTTGTAATTTTGTAACTAAGCAAAATATTTTTCTCAGGTAACTGTAATTCAGGTCAGCTTCTGTGGAATAGTGGTTAGTGTAGTTAGCTGCCACCCCCGGAGGCCCGGGTTCGATTCCCGGCTCTGACACGAAATTTGAAAAGTGGTACAAGGACTGGAACGGGGTCCACTCAGCCTCGGGAGGTCAACTGAGTAGAGCGGGTTCGATTCAACATAGCAGGTGCGACCGCCTGGGGGAGGTACTGATCCTCCTCCCCAGTTTTATCCCCGACCAAATGCCTCACGCTCCAGGACTCTGCCCTAGAGGCGGTAGACGTGGGATTTCTCGCTGAGTCCGGGAGAAAACCCAACCCTGTGAGGCAAACGGATTAAAAAAATAAACAGTAATGGTATAAATGTAATTCAGTCCAATTACTTGTTTCTTGTACTTTTCCCATCACTGCATATACTGTAGCAGATCACACTACCAACCACAACATTAACACCCAGTAGTGAATATATCAGTTCACACTAGGTTAGCGTCAGGGAGGGCATCCGGCTGTACAACTGGGATTCATCCACATCTATATCGATTCGGGAGCAAATAGGAAAATGTCGGGAAGAAGAAGAGGACGAATAGAACAATAACGGCAATGTAGTAGTATGTTTTCCTCGTTAAGCTGTCGAATAAAGTGAACCTTGGTCTCACTCACAGCATGTTGTTATACTCCTGCTTTCAGCAGCATTACGACCTCCACGGTAACCCGCGCAATTAATTTGTCGTTATTGCACACGGTCATAAAAAGCTTTGTTTGTTTACGCAAGCGTCGAGCTTACGAGCCCCAGAGGTAAAACGAGCTCATGAAACGAAAATACATGGGAGAGAGAGAAAAAGAAATAATTACCTGCGCTAAACAAACAGATTTTAAAAAGTGAGTGTGCAAGGATTTAGGAAACCACAACATTTAGCGTGCAATATGTTTACTTAAACTGCACGAGAGTAGCAATAAAATGTACACAGACAAGTTCGCAAGTTCTAATTTAAAACTCATCACCAAAATGTAAAAATGTTTAGTTCAGCATCAGCTATCGTATATTTGCTCAAGGCAATTTCGTCTACTTCAGTCAACCAAGCTGGTAAAAATTCATCTAAATATGCATCAGTTCCCTCTGTGGATCAGTGATAGAGTGTCGGCCTCCGAATCCAAAGATTGTGGGTTCAAACCCGTCGGAGATCGTCAGGTTTTCGAACAGCGAAAGGAAGTCCATTCGACACTCCATTTCGTACGATGATATAATGTAAAAGATTTCTGGTGTTCAATGGACGAAATTAATTAAACTTCAGCTATACATCGCCCAATATAGATCCATTTCTCTGTCATCTGGTAAAGTAAAACGGAATGTCCAAAATTGATGTGCAGCCTAAATGGCATCAAATCAAAATGCTTGTACCCAGTAGATTAGTAGTAGTATAGTTTCACTCATTAGTTCACGTCCACATTCATTAATCTAAAGAAGATTGTCTTAAGTTATAGCCTGAAAAATATGACTATAAAGACCAAATTATATGTTTACTTAGTGAGCTGGTATAGATAAATAAGAGACAATAGCTACGAGAAAGATTGGAGTGTGTTGGGTTGTTACGTTTCGGAAGCTGTGATCATCGTGATCAAAAGTGCCCGGAACGGGCGTACAAATATGGTACAGTGGTGACAGTTCTAGTGTAATAATAATAATAATAATAATAATAATAATAATAATAATAATAATAATAATAATAATAATAATAATAATATGTCTATATGACATCAGAGCTATTGGCTGCTCGAGTTGGAAAAGATCTTCAGGAAATAAGCATCGCAGATGACATCGTGTTAGACAGATCTAAGTTCAGAAAATTAGTCGACAATCACCGCTTTAAACATCATCCAAGCACTACCACCAACAAAACCTGGTCAGAAGACCGCAAGAAAAGCCACAGCGAGAACGTGAAGAAATTTTGGGAGAAGAAAAAGGGAAGGACATCATCAAAAGAAGTTCAATCGCGCTCCTTAGTTGGGCATAACGAAGAAAGAAAGAAGAAGAAGAAGGCCTATATGACATCAGAGCTATGATAAAACGGAACAGTCCAAGGCAGTAGCGAGTGACCTGTCCAGAGTAACGAAATTCAAATGTTTTGGCTCAGTCATCGCTGACGATAGCCACGTATGATCTATGACAACCTGCGTTCTCCTGTTGGCGAACATCTTGAAACATCCGATTTATTCACATACATACTTGGGTATTTTGTGGTATGTTATCTTTCGTTCCTTGGTGTAACTAATTATTCGGGTCTAAGTTTGGAAAATGTGCGCTGAAATGTGATATACAAACTCTAACACAGCATTATCTTGACGTTGGTTGGAAGGGGACCTCAAGATCATTGTTATGACTGACTACAGCACACACATTCGATGTAAGACTCTTTAACTTATGAGTACAGTTGTAATATCGAAAAGTTTAGAAGTATAAAGATCTTCGAATTGACATAATACTCACTTGACTTATTTCCTCTAACTACTTATAGGGAGCATAGGGCTACAACAAAGGAGCGCCACCTTTTTCTGTTCATCGCTAAGGCTTCTATTTCACCCTGATTGTATTTCTGTTGATGTCCGTCCGCTTCCACTCTCCGCCGCCATGTCATTCTGGCCTTGTGAGTTCGAATTTACTGTATGGTGGTATGGTCGCCGAAACGTATCCCCCATTCAACGCCATTTTCTCAATCTTCTTTCCAGTTCTACAGGGTTCTGATTGATCCTTTCCCGAAACGTACCTTTGGAGATGACATTGGCTACCATATCCACAGGAAGTTCCCCAGATATGTGTTAATGAATGTCTTTAGCTTGCGGTTAAGGTACTCTGTCGCTTTCCACCCCTCGCATCCGTAGAGCAGGATATACTTCTCATGTTACTCTACTACTTCTACTACTACTACTACTACTACTAAACGTTTTTATTCCTACCCTGAAGGGGGAGGCGGGTCTCTTAGACGGTTACGCCGTCTCTCAGGCCGGGAGATTTGTTACAGTGAAGGAGATGTGCGGAGAAGGTGAGGGGGTGGGCGGCCGTGGCCTATACTAGGAACTGTCTCGGCATTCACCTTAGTGCAGGAGAATGGAAAACCACGGAAAACCATTCTCAGGACAGCCGACGGGTGGAGCCAAGCGTGAAGTCCAGCCCTGTGCCCCTGTCCCGTCTCCCGAATGCAGAGGCGTAGAGCCACGGTACAGCCGTGGCCACCTTTCCTCTGCTCGGTTGGCCGGTCAGACTACAGAGCTGTTGGACCACGGACAAGCCGTGGCCTCTTAAGGGACGAAACCCAAGGGCCGAAACCCACTCTGCATCTACCGACGTCACGTTACTCTGGCTCGTACCTTGATCTTTATGATGCTAGAGCAAACTTCCGCGGGGAAAATCACACTCAGGGTATCTGATTATTATTATTATTATTATTATTATTATTATTATTATTATTATTATACCGGATGTACACAAGCCTCGCGCATTTAAATTAAGTGCCTTGGAGAATGCCATCCGAAATATTAAGCTTGCAGCAACTAGCATAAGAAGTTTGAACATTTCTCAACAGATGTCGCTACTATAAACTTATGTTGTGCCCTCTGGTGTGAAAATGAACTAATAAAATTCTAGAGTAATTTTTTATCTGAAGGTTTCCTAAACTGAATTGTTTGTACTTTGTTTTCAGTGTGCTAAAGTTTAAAACACATATATCTCTTCCCGCCAACTTAAGATGTTGGCCAATGAAAAATGTTGTACTTTTATTTTTCGGCCAATCAAAACGTTTTGGTATTTATTTGATTATCCAATGAGAACAGGGGGTGTGTCAGGCTCTTAGCCCAGAATTTTCTGGAACTTCCCCTCGGCTATAAAAGCTAGCACATTTTTGGACCAGGTTGTCTTTGTGATCGCTCCAGTCTACAGTCTAGTGTGTGTTCGTAACGGAGGCGGGGGCGCTTCGTCCATCTTCGAGACGTCCGCCAGCTCAAGGTAATGGCAGATTCAGTTTAAAATCTGACAGTCTTTCAAAGCTAGCTTTAGGGGAAAGTTTCAAATCTTTAATAATGTAACTTCATTTTCTAATTACTAACTCTATAAATGTAAATTTGAAACAAGCCGAAAGAACTTAACCGAAATCAGGGAATGGAGAGTGAGGTACCCTCTCGTATTCTCTCTCAACTTGATTTTGAGGTGACTATGATTTTGTAACCTTTTCTATCTTGTAATTTCTGTAACTTAAATCTAGTCACCTCAGTAGTATAGGCTTAGCCTCTGCAACGTCGGGCCATAAGCCCAAATAGGGGTTTATGCATTTAATGTAAATTTCTAGGAGTGCAAGAGTTCGCATCCATACCATTTTGCTTGCTGGGCCAGTAATTTGACCTTTTGTTTTTTCAAAGGCCACATAGAATGGGTACTGGTTACCCCTGTTTAATTCCATTAATTTCATCTTAAAGGTGTCAGACTGTTGAGCAGTTAAGTCAGTGAATACTGTTTAATTTTATTAAACGTAGGTTTTGTCTTTGATAGGCCTGGAAAGTCTGAATTTTAGGAAATAGATTCCTAAGTGTTCATTGACAGAGCAAAGATGCTCTTACGTTTGGTGTAAAAACTGGGAGATCCGACTCCTTAACTGTTGATGAATGGAGCAATAGTGCTAAAGGAACATTCGTGACTGGAAGCTTCAACGCCAACCTCTAAAATTGTTATCTGATTATTTTAGACGTCTCTGAAAGTGTTTCTCAAGCTGACGAGCTAACTTTTGTAACCAATTGTTAATTACTTGTCAAAGTATTAAGATTTGAAAAGAAAAATAGAGCTAGGTTAAGAAACAAAATAAAACTGACAATTTTAAAGTTTTAATTCAATCGATTTTTGTACATCCACCAATTCATGCCTACACATTCTTTCACCTCTGCTCCCCATAATATCTTCGTAATTATTATTATTATTATTATTATTATTATTATTATTATTATTATTATTATTATTATTCCTCTGAACAGCTATTGATAGAGCAATAACGCAAGCACAGAATTCCGAACGATGCCCTTCTTATTATTTGAGATGTAACAGTGGGATAGGCATGTAAATCAGTAGTGACAGTGAGACCGTATGTTTTATAATGTCATGTTCTACTTTTGGGACGGCGTTATGAGGACAGATAGCAGCACTGACGTGACATTTCGAACCAAAAAATGAGTGACATTATTTTAAGAGCTGATGCCAGCGGAGCTGAAAATAAGCTCTAGTATGAAAAGGTATGTCAGCTTGGCATTCTGAGGAGAATATCTTTTTTTTTTTTTTTACAAGTTGATTTACGTCGCACCGACACAGATAGGTCTTACGATGGTGGGACAGGAAAGGGCTAGGAGCGGGAACGAAGCGGCCGTGGCCTTAATTAAGGTACAGTCCCAGCATTTTTCTGGTGTGAAAATGGGAAATCCTGGAGAACCATCTTTGGGAAATAGTGGGTTTGAACCCCACTGTCGGTAGCCTTGAAGATTCTTGCCTGTGGTTTCCCATTTTCACACCAAGCAAATGCAGCGAATGCAGCTTGATTAAAGCCATGGCCGCTTCTTTCCCACTCCTAGCCTTGCCCTATTCTATCGTTGCCATAAGATCTATCTGTGTCGGTGCGACGTATTAAAGAAATCAACCAAACCTCCTTCAACTTAATGATCATTGTTCTTATATGATTATTAGAGCCCGGATTTCCATGCAAATGCATGTTCCTAAATAACATGGTTACACTTCTGAAACTTTGCAAATATTCGTGTTATGACTAACCAATTCCAAATAACCGTACTTTACCGTGCATGTTTTGGCCTTTTGGACATTTATATTGGATTATATGACTTTTCTTCTGACTTTAACGCATATATTATGTTAATTTGCATGCTAGTGCCTTTTTTTGAACACGGGTGTGCAGAATTTGGGACCGTACGTCCACGTTATTTCTTTATTATTGAGAGAGAAAGAAAAGGTATTCCAGGTACACTACTTCACAACCAAATTTAGATGCATAGAGGTCCTATAATACAGTTAGCCGAGCACTTTCTTATCTGTTGCTTGAATAAACATTGACAATAGCGGGAAGACCCCGCGTCGACCGCTCTAATCCTTAGAAATAAGGTAAAAACTAACCCTGAATTTTGCATTATTAATTTTTTTTCTCGTCTATGTTAAACGAAGAAATCAAGACTTTAATCACACAACTGTGACGCCGCATTACTGAGATTGCAGCTTACAAACCTTGGTTTTGCAGTGAATCCTGTTTTCTTTTCCTGGAACTTCCTACCCCGAACTCCGAACTCTCACTGTTCACACGTGTGAGGCCAAAATATTGAGAAAAGAAGGGAGTTAAAAAACAGCACGCTTACAAGCATCAAATTGTAATTTAGTGTTGGAGTGTGCTGTGAACTGTTGGTGTCATGCCACCAGTTGAAAGTCTACGAAGAGACCTCGTGTCTAAAATTGATTGAGGTAAGGAATTTCTCAGTTAATTTTCGAAAAGAGATAACTTCAGTTATAATTCGTTCTAAATGTCTTCATTTAAGAATGAAACTGTCACTTCTTGTGACGTAGAAAGATCAATTTCTGTGTTCAGAAATGCTCTGTCAGATAAAATAATGAACTTAAATGAAGAAAATGTGGAGGAATTAGTTGTTCTACAATGATTCAAAAGGAAGTGAAAATACAACAATGTTGAACTGAATTTTGAGAGTGCACATTTTCCAGTTTATTGCGCATGTTCCGTCATTTGATAGTGCATAAATGCGTGCACATTTTGAGATTTGATAGCGCATGGAAATCCGGGCTCTACTGATTATTATACTACCTGATGTATTGGGAAACTCTGATCCGTGGAAATTAATGATTTTAAAACCCATACTTCTTCCGCTTATAAGCTGATCATTGAAGTTTTTGAGTAAGCATTTGTAGAAACTGATTCGAACGTACACCTCTGTCATTCAGCTGAACTTAGAGTGCCGGGACGCCTTCGGCTTTGTATCAATACAACTTGTCAATAAATAGTAAATGGAAATTGCAATGGATTTGGTGGCATACTATATCTAAGAGAAAGTGAGACTTGCAATTACAAATAGGTAGTGTCACTTGCTTCACTCGGCATTTTACGGGACAAATTTAAGGAATGAAATAAGGTATCAGGACTTCCCAGTCTTAGCCCTTTCCTCTCTCATCGTCTCCATAAGACCTGTCTATGTCGGAGCGACGTAAAGCTAAGTGCATTTTTTTAAATCCTCTTTGTAACGTACATAATGTCGAGATCATTACAGCCTCTTCCGTATTTCCACACGCATATACAGGAGTTCATTTAATGCGGGTTATCAGGGTTACCCACTTTGCTAATGAAATACAGTAGATTGAATGCAGTATTTAACGTTAAAATGTGGATCTTGCAAATACTGCCAATAAAACTGAGCCGATTGTTTGCAGCACTGACTAAATGCCAATTAAACGTTTGTTTCAAGTTACAGGTCACTTCCATTGAGCTGGATGTAATTACATTGCGACATGTTGACAAAAGCCGGGACCACAGGAAAGCACACATCAAACCGATCTCCCGACCGGACAGAATTGCGATTACGTGACACTGGCGCATATCTGACCCTCAGGACATCTGGCAAGGTCATCCTTATTGTGATTCATGATACTTTTAATTGAGAGATTTAAAATAACAGTAAACAGAGTCTCTCACAACTGACTACTGTGTTCTTCGTTCACGTATATGAAAACGAAAACCTACAACCTGTTTTCCAGTCATTGACCGGGTCAGGGATGGAATGAATGAAGCAGATATAGGCTGTTAGTATGATGAGGTCGCCGTCCCAAAGTGATTTATTAATGACTGGTAGATGCTATGAAATGAGAAGGGAGAGTGTTGCTGGAATGAAAAATGACGGGGAAAACCGGAGTACCCGGAGAAAAACCTGTCCCGCCTCCGCTTTGTCCAGCACAAGACTCACATGGAGTGACCGGGATATGAACCACGGTATCCAGCGGTGAGAGGTCGACGCGCTGCCGTCTGAGCCACGGAGGCTCTCGTTCTGTATAGGCATACCATAATATGACAACCTAATGATGTAGAGGTAGAGTCTCAGTCTGTTGTTCGGCGATTCCAGGTTCAATCTCCGGCAAGTCCAAGGATTTTAACCCTCATCAGGGGGTTGGAACGGGGTTACCTCTGCGAAGAAACCATAGAAAACAATCTTCAAAGGTATCAATAGTAGTTTTCGAACCCACCATCTGCTGAATGCTTGCTGACAGCTACACGACGGGAAACTACGCAGCCAGAGCGCTCGCACGTGATATTGAAATATCCAGGTAGATATCTCCATGGTTAAATGGTTAGCGTGCTGGCCATTGATCACAGTGGTCCCGGGTTCGATTCCCGGCAGGGTAGGGAATTTTAACCACAATTGGTTAATTTCGCTGGCACGGGGCTGGGTGTATGTTTCGTCTTTATCATCATTTCATCCTCATCACGACGCGCAGGTCGCCTACGGGAGTAAAATCAAAGGTCCTGCATCTGGCGAGCCAAACTTGTCCTCGGACATTCCCGGCACTAAAAGCCATACGCCATTCCCTTTTTCCAGGTGCATATAAAATGGTTGATAATGGCCGATGTTATGTAAATCAAGACAGCAGGAAATCAACAGCGAATGTTAATAATGCCGAATCTCCTCTCCCTCTAACAAAACGGGAAGGGAAACAAATCATTAAGTCGTGAAGGAAGCCCAAGCTTACCACAAGAGGTAATGTTTGCAAGTCCATTTTATAGCGATAATGTTCAAACATTCGCAAGTATTTTCAGAGGATGTTAGAAAGTCTAAAATTAACAGACATGCCACTGCGAGGCAATCGCGAGCCAGCTTGCCGCGTGCTTAAGTAGACAACCCACGTCATAGCTTAGTGTTGCGTGTGGCGGTTATAATAGGCGTTCAACTTTATTTTCCTGGTAGGAAGAAATAGAGTAAATTTACGTTGAAACATCTGACAAATGTATACATTTTAATAATAATCATACTCTATGACTTAAGCTATCGTGTGTATGAAATGTAATTCGACGCCATTAAGGCTTCCTGTGCGTCAATTACAAATTTCCTTTTTATTTAAATGGTGGCAGAATGAAGTGAATTCCTCTCGTGCAATCCATGGCTGAGATTTTAATTAACATGTCGGATCAACACCGAATGTGTTAGCAGAGATCTTTGACAGTACATGGCGACATCGTACGACATGGATTGTCGAATAAACTTCTTTCCGCCCTTTCGTGGGTTTAATAATGTTATTGGCTTTTCGTCCCACTGACTGCTTTTACGGTTTTCGGAGACGCCTAGATCCGGAATATAGTCCCGCAGGAGTTCTTTTACGTGCCAGTAAATCTACCGACACAAGGCTGACGTATTTGAGCATTTTCAAATACCATCAGACTGAGCCAGGATCGAATCTGCTAAGTGGGAGTCAGAAGGCCAGCACCTCAACCATCTGAGCTACTCAGCTCAGCTGTGGGTGTTTTTAAACCCACGATCTTAGGATCTGGAGGCCGACATTCTACCAGCGATCCATAAAAGAAGCTAATTGAACATGAATGGTCACCAAAAAGTTTGTTTTCGCATTTATTTCATAATGACCACAAATAATGGAGAAACAGTACATTATTCGGAATACTAGGGCGGTTTTTAGGGACGTGATAGCCGAGTGCCATAGTGACTCACCAAGGCGGCCATGGTTCAAATTACCGAGCTCGATAGCTGCAGTCGCTTAAGTGCGGCCAGTATCCAGTATTCGGGAGATAGTAGTTTCAAACCCCACTGTCGGCAGCCCTGAAAATGGTTTTCCGTGGTTTCCCAATTTCACACCAGGCAAATGCTGGGGCTGTACCTTAATTAAGGCCACGACCGCTTCCTTCCCACTCCTAGCCCTTCCTTGTCCCATCGTCGCCATAAGACCTATCTGTGTCGGTGTGACGTAAAGCAACTAGCATGGTTCAAATTCTGGCAAACACTCGCGGGATTTATGAAATGAGAAGTCAAGTCCTGTGCCTCGGATTCCACTTTAAACGGGAGGTTAGTAGACCATAATTACAATATCAACAGCCACATAAAAGTACATGCTTGGCTGCATTTTTCTAATGAATTCTACACAAAACCAAATAATTTAGTATACTAAGTTTCTTGAGAATGAAAGTAGTTCCACGTGTCAGTAGCAGCTAATTACATTACGTATCAACAGAATGATTCATAACCATCCAAGCTTACTATGAAAGCAACCAATGTAATAAATCCTCATTTGGAAACTGGGCTTTGTTTTATGTAGCATAAAAATTATGTAATTAGCGATAAATTACGAGCAGCAAACGTTCGATTTTCTTATTGATACAGATTCCAAATTCTTTTCAGAATACCATCTAAAACCATTTCCTGTAATTATACTGAGATAACCACTCCAGAAAACATGAGACCTTTATTTTTCAGGAAGTTTCGAGAATAGATTTGTTGTTTTAGTAGTTTAACGTCCCAGTAACACATTAAAGGTTTTCAGCGACGCAAGGATGGCAGGTTTGGGAGGGAACAATTTCCTTTTTTTTAAAAATGATATTTGTTCGGGGCGTCGACCTAGAAAGATCTTTTGCCTCTAGTTGCACCGCATGTGAGGAACCTGCGTGTATTTTGTAAATGCTGGAAGTGTAACGTTGAATGCGAGGAAAGGAACATAAGGACGACATAAACACCCAGTTACCAGGCCAGGGATATTAATCATTTACAATCAAAAAGCCCTGACCCGGCCGGGAATCGAAACTGGGGCCACCGTATGACAGGCGGACGCGTTGCCCCCTACACCGCGGGGCCGGACAACAATTTACTTTAAAAACAATATTTCCTGACCGTATTATTCTAGTTGGTGGACACACATCTCCGCTGGCGACCGCGATCAAAATTGACGTTAATGCATATGGGATTACAACAGAAGTGCTGTGCTCATGATCACGATATCAATAGTCACGAAACGATAAAAGCTTTTTTTGATTTTATATCTATATATTTAAGTGTAAATAAATTGAAGAGTAGTAAAGTTAGATTCCTACCAAAATATGATAAAAGAGAAACAACTAAAAGGGTATTTTCAGAAGAAGAACGACAACGAAGATCAGATAGAATGAAGACATACTGGAAGATCAGAAAATTAAAAAACATAAAACATCATAGAAGACAGGACAGAAATTGACTACAGTGGTCCAATGTGGCCGTAAAAGCATAATAATAGCCTAACAATAATAATAATAATAATAATAATAATAATAATAATAATAATAATAATAATAATAATAATAATAATAATAATAATAATAATAAGATCTAATATGTGCGGGAATAGGCACAATAGACCCTATATGGTACAATAGATCTGATATCCTCACCTATAGTGTTAGGACATAGAGAGTAGTCTTAATACATAAGTTAATATGCATATAGGGTGGTCTAAATAGCCGAATAAACTCACTAAGATATCAATTCCGGCGTCAGAATTGCTATTTTAACATGTCTCCATTCGGTGTTTCCACTATGTACCCTACATGTATCTTCCCTATCAGCCCCATTTATTACTCTACTGAATTTCTTCTCTGTGTCTCTCTGCCGCGGCCTGAATTAAGCTACAGGTGTGAATATGGAGAACTAGGAAAACCATCTTCAGGTCTGTCTACGATGTACTTCGAACCCACATCTCCCGAATGCAAGCTCATAGCTACGCGAACCGAACAGTGTAGCCAACTCGCTCGGTAAAAGAAAGAAAGAAAGAAAGGAAGAGAGAGAGAGAGAGAGAGAGAGAGAGAGAGAGAGAGAGAGAGAGAGAGAGAGAGAGAGAGAGAGAGAATAGGTCTCGATGATATTTATAGAGGGAAGTATTAGGTCTCAGTTTAACGGAGTCCTCAAGCAACTAAAGGTCCCATGCCTTGCGATCATGAGATCTAAAATTCTGTAACCTTTTCTCTGGTTTGAAAAATTCTTGCTTTTTAAATACATGAGTTCGACGGAAGGAAATTCACACTTCTTCCTATTAATTCCATTCTTCATTTTCTATGTTCAAAAACAAGTTTACGAATTATTCAAATCAAAGTATATATTATACATACAGGAATAGCTACGTTCTAACATCACCCGACTTGTAAAATATTAATTCTCCATCGATGGTAGGATGTAGTAGCCTCAGATCCTCTACATACGTTCATTAATTTGTTCTGTGCTGCAAATGAACTTAGAGTACGGAGTAAATCTCAAATTCACGTGAATAGATCAATGTGAGAAGTTCTTATCTTTTACACAGCGGTAATAACGTTCGCAGTGGTTGCCTCAGAGATACTTCACTCAATGTATAGTGGAGTCCACCCGCTTCAATATGTTTGGCCATTGACCTTTGAAACGAGAGAGGTGGCCTACAGCAGTCGGGTTGTGGAGTGCTGGTCTCTTGTGTTATTACTTTTGGTAGGAAAGCTCTCCACTGCACGGAGGATATGACAGACGGTCTTGGTTCTAGTGTCTACTCTGTATATTTGAGTCACCATTCATTGTCTGATAACTAGGGCCTGGATTGTTATGTAATTCCTAACAAAGTGAAAAATATGTACATAAAAAGGTAGTAAATATAAGTCTAATATGTCATTAAATATGTAATATTCATAAAATATATAATAGTATTACAGCACTAAATTTTTTTTAAAATGTCCGTATACTCCTTTTATTATGACTCATGGTTGTCATATGAGACAATAAAATTGTTTTAAATACCTCCATGTTTTACGATAACGTCATCGTTGTTGCTTTAGATAATTTATATATTCTACTGTTTTCTAATGTTGACATTATTAATTTAAACGAACAATGAGAATAATTCAAATATTTAAAAATAATGTTATGTACTGTAAATCGCGGAGTACACAATGTATTGTTGCAACTAATTCCATGTTGCCCTTATGCCCTGAAAATGAAACCAATAAATGTTACTAAATAAAGCTAATAAATATTCTGTCTTTAAACCTCTATTAATACAAATTGTACGGTAACTTTTTTATCGCCATGCGCAGATTGTCACCAAGTACTTCTCCACGTTTTCCATTGTGATGTTTTGGCCTTGATCCCATAAAATTCTCTTTTAAGCTGAGAAGGAAGTCACTGGTACAGATTTTAAAAGATAAAACTAGCTGGATGAAATATCTTCCGGAGGCTCTTTTTGTTAACCACTAATGATCTTGCAAACAGATAAAAAGCTTGAATAACCTAGATTTCGTTTCAAGACTGCATGGATTTTGCCAGAAACTCTTACCAATGAAAGGCACACCAAGCCATCTCAGATTCTCAGAAAGGATTAGTGCTGTCGTATGCAGGTGAGGCACTCGGACCTACTGCATTTCGCAGACAAAAGGTTATAAATCCCAATTTTAAAGGAGCTTTGAAGCTAACTTTAGGAATCGAAATATATTATGTATGAGATAAAATTCGCCAGTTATTTTACTATACAGTAGTCTGAAAATTTAACGAGCTGACACAGTTTTTAATTGTTTGTAATAATTAACCTAGTAATGTATACACATGTTACTCGTACATTCCTCAAATAATACCAAGGGAGATGTTCAATAAATTTCCAATTTCTTTGAAATCATTTATGAAAAGGTTAGGAAAACAACAAATAGGAAATCTGCTACCTGGGCGACTGCCCTAAATGCAGATCAGTATTGACTGATTGAAAAAATATGTAAAAATATGTAATATTACTAAAAATATATAAAAATTTGTAAAATTAAACACAGGTATAACCATATAGAACTACAATTCGCCACAATTTTTCATTTTCAGTCGTCTACAAATCAAGGAACGCAATACGTAATTACGTAAGAATCCGGACTCTACTGCTAACCAATGTTTACTGTGGGCTCCATGGTATTGCCAACGGTCAACGATTAGGTTAGGTGTCACGGAACATAAAATAAGGTAAATATTCAAACATTTTATTAATGAACGTTGGTTTCCGTGGGTCATTGTCATTTATTAAATACATATTATATCTGAATTAATATAAAGTGTATTTAATTCATTTATTTATTTATTTAATAAATAATTCCTTCGAGTGATAATGGGACTACTCCTAATTTTCTTCATAAGTTGGAACTGACATGAAGATAGCGAGAATGGTTGCAGATACAAATAGGTGGAAAGAATGGCAGGAGGGTACTCGAAATGAAGAGAAGAGTAACTTAGGAATAAACTCAATGTTTACATGAGCCAGCATCGGTGGTAGGGTCATGAGAGGCGAAAGGAGTAGGATAAGTTACTTTTAAGAACTGGGCATGGAGGGTAAGAGTAGAAAGGAAGGGTAAAGAGGGGAGTAACGCGATCAGGACTAGCTTTGCCCACGCGCTTCTCATGATTAATATAAAAACGTGTGGTTTCAAAGCGTCATAAATGCTGTCTTCTCAATAACAATAATCGCCACTGATGAATGGTGACTCTCCTAAATGTTCAGAGCAGACACTAGCACTAAGACCGACTGTCATATCCTCCGTGTAGTGAAGAGCTCTCCCACCGAAAGTAATAACAGTACCAACAAATCCCAGCCCTGGTTATAACACAGGTTTCCTCACACTAAAGACGACCATGGTTAGACATAGCCTTTCACGATTTAATGACAAGAGGTGCGAAACTAAACGAGTCCACACTGCTAGTTGGAAATCGAGGATTGTGGAGGCGCCTAATTAATTAACAAACGATAACAGATTAAACGCTGAAATGCACTAAAGGTATATGTATGTATGTATGTATGTATGTATGTATGTATGTATGTATGTATGTATGTATGTATGTATGTATGTATGTATGTATGTATGTATGTATGTATGTATGTATGTATGTATGTATGTATGTATGTATGTATGTATGTATGTATGTATGTACGGATTTTCTGAAGGAAATATCCGGTTGTCGTATGCTCGGTTTCCTTCTTCACCCACAGTGCTTAAATGGCGGATATTTTCGGCTTGCTTTAAGACCAAACCCATGTGATTTCTTCCTATAGGGTTATTTAAGAGAAAATCCTCAACCCTTTAGCGTCTCAAGTGCAGTTGTACGGCGAGATTTATTAAGTTCTGCGCCGGAAAGTTGTCATGAAAATGTCGAATCGCCTCGAAGAGGTTGTACGCCGCAATGAAGACCACATGGCAAAATAAAAATTAAAAAGGAAATACAAGCTGGATTAAATCCACGAGTTGGAGACAAAATTAGTCGCCCAACGGTACTCACACTTGAAATGGAAGGGGCCTTAGTCGAGAGGCTTCTATCACTAGAGCAACGAGGATTGGGTCTGACGTCTGTTCAAGTGAGGAAAGCTGAATTTGAGTTAGCTGAAACGAACAATGTCAGACATCCCTGGAGCTTAGATAATATTGCAGGGATTGATTAGTTTCGAGCCTTTTTGAAAAGATATCCCAATTTAAGCCTGCGAAAACCTGGTCTATCACGAGCCAGAGCTGAAGGGTTAAATAAAGAGTATGTAAGTCATTACTTCCAAAATTTGGAAAATATTTTGGAAGAAAATGATATATTTGATAAACTTGAGCGCATATACAATATGGACGAGACCGGCTTTCCTCTCAACAACAGACCTCTTAAAATAGTCAGTCGGAAGGGCAAACGCGAGGTTGTTTCATTAACAAATGTGGAAAGAGGAGAAAATGTGACAGTGGTTGCGTGTATGAGTGCATCAGGTTCGTACATTCCACCAATGGTCATTTTTAAGGGAGTTAGGAAGCGCCCTGAATTCCATGATGGATTACCTTCTGGTTCCACCGTGCAGATGAGCGATTCGGGGTACATTAACGAAGAACTTTTCATGATCTGGCTTCGACACTTCAAGAAATATAAAATGACAGGAAAGGTTATAATCATTCTCGATAATCACGGGAGCCATACGAGCCTGCAAGCTATAGAATACTGTCGGGAGAACGAGATAGAACTTTTGGGATTGCCCCCACACGGTACACATGCTCTACAGCCGTTAGACAGAACATTCTTTAAGTCCCTGAAGGCTCATTACCACAGAAATGTAACCGAGTGGATTCATCGTAACCCCAATGACAATCTTACAAAATCAAGATTCTGCCCTATTTTCTCTACTGCCTGGTATCAATCGGCGTCAGCTGGATCTGCTATCAAAGGTTTTCAGTGTACAGGAATAATGCCATTTTCTAAGGACATTGTTCCAGAAGAAAAGTTTGCTCCTGCTGCGTTATTTCAGTCCCTTATTACCTCATCTGTTACAGCTACTTTCAGCAGTGCGAGCAGTTCATTTGAAACTCCAGCTTCTTCATCCCCTAGCATTCCAACTACTTCCAGCAGTATGAGCACTTCGGAAACGGGACTTATCACAACATCAAACGAAGTAAATGAAGACAAGATCGACACCATAATGCCAGCATCAAACAAGAGCTCACCCCAAGATGCTGTCAGAGTAATTCTGCCAACCCCAGAGACGAAAGTGTCATTACGTAAACGGAAAACGCAGACATCAGTGCGACTGACTTCGGACGAAAATCTGGAAAAAATCAGAAGCAAGAGACGTCTTTTTCAACAGGCACAGAAGAAAAGTAACGATAAGGGTAAACACGGGACTGCCAGTGTAGACGAAAGTATTATTCGAAGCAGAAGATTGCCAGCAAACGACGATGAGTGTGGATTTTGTTTGATGAACTATTACAGTGTACAATCAATGAAAAAAGGTGACTGGATTCGTTGCCAGAAATGTAATGTTTGGTATCACGAAATATGTATTGGTGCAATAGGAAAAAAAAAACCACTTCGTATGTGGAAGATGCCAATGATCGAAATTGTACCAGTAGGTGATCATAATTGTACCCGGCGAGGAACATTTTCGATCAATTACATTAAACTATGTTTTTTAATCTTGTATCTAAACTAACCACTGCAATCTAGTAATACATATAGGAATACATTCACTACATTTCAAAGTATTAGTAACACTATTGAAATTCACTCTAGCTTATGTAATTTTTCCGTGGCAGCGAAATTTGCTTTTGGTGATCGAAATTGTACCACCTTACCCTATAGTGATCTGTACTTCTAACCACTGTACTCGCGTTTTCCTTCTCTCATTTCGACGGCACTTCTTAACACTGCAAGAGCAATGCGTAGTAGGCCTACAGGATGCTGCCTGTGATGGTACAGATTTTTTAAAAATACTGATATTCGAAGAACCAACGATGTGCACAAGTAAATGAAAATCCAGGAAGCATTAAAACTAAAACCTTATCCCCGACAACATGGACTCTGCTGCCATGGCAACAAGCCAGTCGCACTCATTTCAGTGATCAAAGCATATAATCCTCCTTTAATGGTTCAGCGTAATGTTAAAAGGAGATTGACATATTACATTCATTTTACCATACTTCTCATCTTGAACAGCTGAGTAGCGGGATTAATGAAGGTACATTCCCAGCATTTTCCTGGTGCGAAAATTAGAAACCACCACGGCTGCCGATAGTGGGGGTTGGAACCCACTAGCTCCCGAAAGTAAGCTGATAACTAAGTGACCCTCTCGTCCGTTACTACGAGGTTCATAGTACGAACTATGCAAGGCACTTTTTTTCTTTATACTTCATAAATGAAGACAAATTATAGCAACACTCTAATTCGCCAACTAGAAATACTATCAATATTTTCAGAAATAAGGAATTTTTTGTCCATGCTGTAAAGTTTAATTCCATAACCTACAAACTTTTACTGTCATCGTAACTATGTCATGTGTCACAATGTGACATATTGCTTTATCATTCTAGAGAATATGTCTGCATCTTCGAATTTATGTTTGTCATTGACTACATCTGTCTGTAACCTACTGGTGAATGGAATGTAATACCGGCAACAGCAGGAACGCAATTAGTAGTCTACATACGGTACCTGACATAGCTGAGGAGATAAGGCAGTCAGTTTTCCAGGAAAACTTACGTTGTAATACTGGGACTGTGTGTTGATATATTGTGTAAGGCAGGGGTTTCAACATACAGCACGCGCTCCGGACCCGGCCCGCGAAGGCATTTTATGTGGCCCTGGCCGAATTTTTATAATTTATGTTTTTCGTAGATACCAGAAAAACTAGATAATAAAATCTTTATTGTAATTTACGGTGAAAGGGGATAAAACCATAAGAAAAATCTCTGCAGTATACGTAGTTTTCTCTTGCCATGCTTCTTTTTTCTGGGCTGTAGAAAAGTTCTAAGATGCATAATTATTCCCACCTTCCGTTCATTTCTTGGAATTACAGCTGAAGACTTGCCTGGAGAGTGAAAGGATTCCTGCATTCTACGGGGGATTAAATAGGTACAGTTATCTTGGGACATCCACAGAAAATGGCCAGTTTATACCCGGCAAGTGCTTTGAGAGGTTCATTGTGGTTTATTACTTTACTGCAAAACTAGCGTTCTTACGAACTGTTGTTATTCATAGTAGTTTTAATAATTTATTTGTGAACAAAAATGTCCCTTTCCAAACGTAGAAAAGTGGATAGTGAGTGCCGTGTTTTAAAAGAAAAATGGACTGACGACTATTTTTGTATTGAGAATAGTGGGAAAGTAATGTGTCTGATATGCAAGGAAAATATCTCAGTTTTTAAAGAATACATCAGAGGCGGCATTATGATTCGAAGCACAAATCTGTACGTAATAAATGAGATGGGGTATTACGAAAGGAGAGGATTTCAAATTTAATGAAAAGTCTCATCGCTCAAAAACAGATGTTCACGAAACAGGTCGAGGAAAATATAGCTGCAGTCCGCGCTATTTATGAAGTTGCAAATGTATTAGCCGCGAAAGGGAAACCATTATCTGATGGGTAGTATACTTACTATAACAGAATAAATGTGTCCTGAAAAGAAACAACTGATAAATTCGGTCAGCTTATCGCGGAACACAATGACGAGAAGAACATAAGAACTCGGGGCTAATTTGTGCTCACAACTACGCGAAAAATCTAAATCATTCGAGTGCTTTTCGTAGGCTTTGGATGAAAGTTATGACGTCCGTGATACAGCACAACTTTTAATTTTTACTGGTGGGGTTGACAAAGCGTGTGAAATAACTGAAGAGCTGGCTTCTTAGGAAAGCATTCATGGAACTACAACAGGCGAGGATTTGTTTCTCCAACTGCGTGAAACATTGAAGGATCTCAATTTAGGATGGGATGGATTGGCAGCTATAACAAGGTATAAGGAATATGAGTGGTACAAAAACTGGATTGATTGGAAGAATAAAAAACAAATTTACTAACAGAAATACTGATATGCCTCTTGTATTACACTGTATTATTCCTGTATTATTCATCAACAAGTGTTATGTGGAAAAGTAATAAATTTACAACAAGTGATGAACACAGTGACATCTAGAACTAATTATATTCGATCGCATGGACTCAATCATCGGCAGTTCCAGTCATTTCTGGCTGAAATTGATTGTGATAACGGCGATGTAATTTATTATAGCGAGGTAGGCTGGCTTAGTCGTGGTAATACATTGAAACGCTTCTTCCGTCTTCGTGAAGAAATAAGCACATTTATGAATATGAAACAGAAAGAAGTGACAGAATTTGGGGACGAAAACTAGATGTGGGATTTAGCAGTAATTTACCAATGTTGTTCAACATAGCTCTGGATGAAGTCATCAGGCAGTGGAGAACAATGAATGAGACAATGGGAATACCAAAGACGCATGCTGGGGACAAAAAAGGACAATAGGGCCCAAGTAGATTGTCTAGCCTTTGCGGACGACATAGCTATAGTAAGTGCGACAGAAGAAGATGCAAAGACACAACTCAACAACTTAAGCAATATAGCCGGAAGGGTAGGACTGAGGATCGCCTACAACAAGACAAAGACATTGAATACCACTGAGGATTGGACAACACCGGAAGGCACCGTGCAAAAGGTGGACAAATTCAAGTACCTAGGATAATTTATAACGGGAAGGAATAGGAGCAATGAGGGAATAACAGAGAGGATAAAGAAGATGCGATCAGCCTTCTGTATGACCAGATATATATACAATAAAAAGAATATATCTACAGACGCAAAGATTAGACATTACAAGGCAACGGTGAGAAATGCTGTATTATATGCTGCTGAGACAATAGCACTAGGAAGAAATGGTGCGAAACAACTAGAGAAAGAGGAGAGAAAAATACTGAGGAAAATACTAGGCCCTAAGAGAGGAGGTGAGAGATGGATGAGGAGACCCAAGAAAGAACTATACCGGAACATGAGGACAATCTCAGAAGAAATCAGACTGAAAAGAGCAAGGTTTGCGGGACATGTAATCAGGATAAATATGGATAGAATGACGAAAAGAGTATGGGAAACAACAGCGAGGACACGAGGAAAGACAGGAACCAAGTGGGTAGTTTAACTCCGGAAAGATTGGTCGGAATTAGGGATCAAGGTGGAAGAAAAGGAAAATTGGAGAAGCAAGTACATACCGACTAATATGCCAGAGATCAATTATAGGGATCGATACAGGAAAAGGATTGAGAGTCACCAGTGGAATAGACAAGAGAAGAGGATACTGAATATCTCGGAAGAAGAGCGGGAGAGAAGAAGAGAAAGGATGAAGAGGTTCTGGGAGGAAAAGAAGAAAATGCAATCCATGAAGGAGCTGTCCGTGGTCCTACAGAGGCCGTAACGCAAGAAGATGAAGAAGAATTTACGCAGCATTTAAATATTTTGAATAAGGGATTACAAGGGAAAGGCGTGCTTTTAAATGAAGTGTATAGTTACGTGTTACAGTTCCAAAATAAAGTGAAATTATTTCGACCGCAATTAGAGAAGGGCACGTTCCCACACGTTCATGTTGTACTGAGCTCAAAGAAGCGAACTCGAGCAGTTCAGTTCCATAATGATCAGTTTATTAAACTGATTGACCTACTGAAGAATGAGTTTGAAACCAGATTTAAAGACTTTTCTGTGAATGCAGAGAAAATTAATTTCTTCGAAAATCCATTTGCAGTTGAATTGAACTTCAGTGTTGTTCCCAATTAAGGGACAATTTCGCGGAAGTAAATCTTATTAACTTTTACAGGACGCTTAGTAATAAAGAATTTCCGGCTTTCTTAAAATTTGCGATAAAATTCTTGTGTGCGTTTGCGAGTACTTACATTTGTGAACAAACATTTTCATTAATGAAGTTTATAAAATCAAAATTACGTTCCCGGATTACATTCCGTTCCGAGAGTGGCTGTGTCAAATCTATCTTCAGACATTTCAACACCGTCACTTCAAGCGAAGGCCCAGGTCTTTCATTAATTGGTAAGTTTATCGCAAGGGGTACAGAGTATTGTTTACTTTTCTCAGTTTGTTTTATATTGTGGTTCAGGTTATTGTTTATGTTGCCGAATAGCCATGTGAGAGCTTGGTTAGTTAATTGGTTGGTGATTGAAGAAGGGGGCACCTGGGTGTGTGGATATATTTGTGTTAGGGAAGGTCGGGAGTGAGGCACAGAACAATGTGACGCCCGTACGCTTAGGAATCTGCCATTCGGCCCTCCCGCAAATTAAGTCGAGCATCCCTGGTGTAAGGTATAGTGGTTGGAACTCTAAACAACCACCGTAGTCATATAAGAAAAAGAAAAGCATCCAAGGCAATGCAGAAGAGGTGAACTAGTCCAGCGAGTTAGATCACAAATGAGCATAATTATTTTAGAACCATTACACGTTGTAAATACTGTACATCTATTCGTTTATGGAGTAGATGTTTGCCTAGTTGTACTTCCCCTTAGAATAATAATCGCCACGACCACCACTTGCCAGTTGGTAGAGCGTGCGACGTATGAGAAAGATGGAATAATAATAATAATAATAATAATAATAATAATAATAATAATAATAATAATAATAATAATAATAATAATAATAATAATAATAATAATAATAATAATATCCAGCTTCTTGGATTAAAGGTCGGTGTCACAGCCTTCGGGTCAGAGGGTCCCAAGTTCGATTCCCGTCGATTTCCGACTGGACGGGAAATTCAGCTGCATCTGGTTAATTCCTATGACTCGGGGACTGGGTTTCTTGTGTATCTCAGTATATACATACATACATACATACATACATAAACGCATACCTTTTAATATACACACAGGACATCACATTATCAACCACCACAGAAGCATGCAACAACACTGAACACATTCCGCTACATAGGATTGATGTTAGGAGGGGCAACCGAGCATCAAAAAGGGTCACATCCACGTGTGCGACATAGATCGCACCAGGAACCCCGCCAGTGTGCGAGAAAAATGACGGATTAATAATAATAATAATAATAATAAGAAGAAGAAGAAGAAGAAGAAGAAGAAGAAGAAGAAGAATGCACGAAGTTTCAACCTTTGCAAACCTAAATTTTTAAAGACAGTGTTTTATTGTAAATTAGTCAAATGGCGCTTTCTAAGATGTCCTACAATCGCTTGTATTTCTAACATCCTGAAATAATTGATGTCGAGATGTTCTGCCCGGCAGGTTCTCACCATTTATCGATCTTAAGTTACGTCAGAGATAAAGTGATTCTCACTTTTGCCACCAGAGGCGCGGAGCTGCTGCGGTATTTGCGATGATGCTATTGTTATGGCGCATTGCCTCCTCCCCTCCATGACTTTGTCACTAAAACACGTGTGTGACGTCATGCCGGGCACGTGCTAACCCTGTGCTGACGTCAGAGAACGCCAGGGTTAAAAAACCGAAAAATAGGCCAACTAATGACGTCTGACGCACACAGAAATTCAGTTATACAAAATGGTATTTTATTTGCTCTTCCCAGTGAAAACGGATTCATTCCTTTTGGTTCCATAATCCTAAGGAATATTTTTTGAGACAGAAATATCTGCGTAACCGAAAGAATGTATTTATATTGTTAACATTAAAGTATTACTTTTTTGTGCAATGTATTGTCGAATGTCGAATTGTAGACTTGTAGAGATTTAAGATAATATCATATGGAGCTGTAATTTAACAGTTAGCAGTATTAGCTGTCGTTCTAAGGAGCCTGGATTCGATTCCCGAAACTGACAGAAAATCATGATTTGGTAGAAGGGCTGGTACGTACTTAAAAATGTACATGCAGCTCACATCCATTTGGAGCGTGCATGAAATGAGCTGCACAACTCGGGTCACGGACCCGAAAAATGAAAGAATACTTACCAATCTGGAATTAATACAGTAGAATAATTTTAATCCTGTTGAAATTTTCTTTTACCGTGACGGGATTTGTAGGAGAGTTGGTTAATCGCTAGTCTCCAGTAGGCTACTCGAATATCAGAACATATGGTCGATACTTATGAGTGATAAAATCTAAGGCGCCCATGTCGTTTTATTGGAACACTAAATAACACCTTTTCAAGGTTAAATTCTTGCACTCTAGTAGGTTTCAAAACCGATAGATGTTAAGAGAGATATAAGTATAAAGCGTTATTATTATTATTATTATTATTATTATTATTATTATTATTATTATTATTATTATTATTATTATTATTATTATTATTGCCGGGCTGCGTGGCTCAGACGGTTAAGGCGCTGGCCTTCTAACCCCAACTTGGCAGGTTCGATCCTGGCTCAGTCCGGTGGTATTTTAAGGTGCTCAAATACGACAGCCTCGTGTCGGTAGACTTACTGGCACGTAAAAGAACTCCTGCGGGACTAAATTCCGGCACCTCGGCGTATCCGAAGACCGTAAAAGTAGTTAGTGGGACGTAAAGCAAATAACATTATTATTATTATTATTATTATTATTATTATTATTATTATTATTATTATTATTATTATTATTTCCAGCATCACTACTGGAAGATGAGTCCCTAACCAATTACGCTTCTCAATCAGTTATACCGTTTCCGGCTCCTTGGCTAAATGGTCAGCGTCGATATCTTCGGTTCAGAAGGTCCCGGGTTCGGGGAATTTTAACCCGTTAAATAATTTTTCCTAGCTCTGGGACTGGGTGTTTGTGTTTATTAGAATTATACTCCTCTTCGTACACATCACACTACCAATCACCACAGAACACTCAATAGTGAATATATCCCCCCACAAAGAGTTGGCGTCAGAGGGAGCATCCGGCCTAAAATGAGGCCAAGAGACCATAATTGATCCGTCGAGGTAGCTAACCTAACTGTAGATAGAACATGACAGGTAGGCTAATTGGTAGAGAGAAGATTCCCACACCAAATCACATCTGATCAACAAAAGTTCTTCTAAATGACCTCTTATATGTCTACCCTTTTATTCCGTTTCTGGATACAAGATCAGGAATTGATTGATTGATTGACTGATTGATTGATTGATTGATTGATTGATTGATTGATTGATTGATTGATTGATTGATTGATTGATTGATTGATTGATTGATTGATTGATTGATTGATTGATTGATTGATTGATTGATTTAAAGATGAGGTAAGATGATGGTGAATGAAATTGGGTAAGGAGGCGGAAAGAATGGGATGAGGGCTATGAATAATAATAATAATAATAATAATAATAATAATAATAATAATAATAATAATAATAATAATAATAATAATAATAATCAGGCGAGGAAAGCAACGGGAAACTACCTCACTCCTCATTTCCCTAGTTCGCCACTTTAGTGATGCCTAGGCCATCTATGACAGCTGATGGTGGAGCTGTTGAGGATCCAACCAGCCTTCGGGCTGAGAACTAAATATACACATAATAATAGTTCACGATCTAACCATTGCTACCGGTTACTATAGACTAGAGTATAATGTCTGACAGAATTGCCCTCCTTTCCATCAACTAATGCAGAAAAATACTGAAATAGAAATTTGTTTCAATTTGCAACACACCAAACTCAATCCTAGGGATAATCGTGACAAGACACATTATCACACAAACTATCAGATAGTTAAAAACCACACATTAACACACACAAAGGTACGTGCACGGGCCTGTTGAAAGAATCATCGAGTCTCCGAATCAAAACATTAGCAGTATTAGAAGTGTATAGCATTTATACTAATTACATATTTTATATTATAGGTTACCTTATCTGGCTCCTTGATTAAACAGTCAGCTTAGTGACCTTCGGTTCAGAGGACTCTGTGTTCGATTCCTGGCCGGGCCGGGGATTTTAATCTCGTTTAGTTTCATTTAGGTCGGGGAGTGATGTTTGTGATCATATTAATACACGTCTTCATTGGCACATTACTAACTACATCAGTAATATGCAACAGGGAATGCATCCTTTCACACAGAGTTTACGACAGGAAGGTCATCCGTCCATAAAACTAGGCGTAATCGACATTATTTACAATATCATATATAACTGGCAAAATGCTATGAAAGAAGAGAAATATTAGAGGCTGCTTAGGTATTTTTTTAAATGACTAATTATTTTGTCATTTCATGCAGAAAGTTTACATCCATATTTTGATGCATAGCTTACTTAAGATATCCAATATTCCAGTTTAGTGACACAAAATTGATTGTGTTTTGAATTCTTCGGCTATTTTTTCTCACAATGTACACACTGTAACGTAGCCGGGGACAGGAATTTACTGGAGGTTAAAACCCCCTTCTGGAATTTTTATAAAACAAAAATAGAGACTGATTTAATTGTTTAAACTTAATAAACATTTCTTAAACTACGCTTGCCGACGAGTCTGTAGAGCCTGCAATTGGGAATTCGGTGTGGTGGTGATTCAATGTCTGCATCGAAAGGTGGATTTTAGATTGTAATCCTACCTGTAACATATCATTCGCTGTAAAACTCTTAATGTTGATCATACTGTTTATGTTATGAATGTTAATGTAAAATTGCGTAGTGTACTGCAATTTGTACATTAAATGCATTTCAACATCATTTACTTCTATTAGTATCCTTATAATGACACATATGCGCTCACCATACACAAACAAGCACCTTGACTACGTTCTGTCATTATATTGTACTATAAACACCAAGCGGGTGGCTGCGCGGTTTCGGACACGTAGCTGTCAGGTTACATTTGGGAGATAGTGGGTTCGAACCCCACTGTCGGCAGCCTTGAAGGTGCTTTTCCGTCAGGGTGCGAAATCGCGGGGGTGGAGGGGGGTCCCCGCACCGATGATTTTATCTCAAAGGTTCCCCCCCCCCCCCACTAAAATTGCCCAGGAGGGAAAATGTAACACATATACTACTGAAATCAATATCTTTTACTGTGCATATTTTCATAAAAACATCAACAATAATACACATAAGATAGAGATAATAGGATGACTGCCAGACCTTGAACAATAAAACAATGCAGCGGCGGCAAATCTGTACATGCAGCCTATTTTTCGTGTTTCACTCTAGCAAGTCCATCTGAAACCCGGGAATAATTTTCCATTGAACATCATTCTTGTTATAACAACAGAATTCAAACAAAAAACATTTTAAATTTACATTTTTAAGGGGAGGGGGTAATTTACTTAGAAGGGAATTATATACCCCTATACACTGTTTGAAATAAACACTAGTAGTTAAGCCCTACGATCCTTCTCCCCCCACCACCATTTTTTCCGACTTCGCACCCTGTTTTCCGTGGTTTCCCCACGTTCACTCAAGGCAAATGTTGAGGCTGTACCTTAATCAAGGCCACGGACGCTTTCTTCCTACTCCTTGCCCTTTCCTGTACAGTCACCATAAGACCTATCTGTATCGGTGCGACGTAAAGCAAACGTTCGAACTATACCATCCTTACCCCAACCTCCCCGCCCCACTCACTCTTCCGGTAAATCCTGGCTACCACCCCGGTGAAGGTTTAATGGGGCTTACGGTTCCAATCTGTAGATAATTAGTCGTATCACGTCAAGTATTCTGCAGATAATATTGCTGGATTGCATTGAATTCGACCTTACCCAATCGATTAACCTTGTTCGAACTAATATCGATTTTAAGCGATAGTTCCCATGATGCTATAGGATTTGTGTTGTTTGAATTCCATGTGCCCATGTGCTTGTGCTATAAATCTTAGTTCCTTGTGCTTGTTTATTAGAAATATAAAGCTGAATGGTTCTGTTAATGTATTTCTATATATTTCCTGTCTCAGTGCATTTAATTCTGTTATTTTTATTTTCATGTGGTACATGGATATTGATGTGATACCCCATCCTCTTGCATATGGTGTGCTCTGCCGTCTTGCTTTTGAAGGGATTTCTTATTTGTTATAATGTCAGCTTTGTGTTAATGTGTCAATCATTCATTTGAAGTTAAAGCTACTCTGAGGTGTGAGGTTATGTTCTCAATAACATAGTATGCCATACGAACTAGGGGTATCAGATCATTATTTACAATCTAGTAAGTACTTGAAAATAAAAATATATGAATTACAATGTACTGGACGTGGAAGTAGTAGAACTGCATTATAATCGTCGGAAGGGGGGGGGGGGGGGTTGTTGATGGGCAGGAGAAAGGAGGATTTAGGGGGAGCTGTAAGCATAACCGGATATGCGTCACTGCGCCGGATGTTATTTCTCTGCGCTATCTGTTGATAATAACAGTAAGATATTGCACACAATACGCACTGTGGCGCTATCTCAAGTTTTGGACTGAAACTACTACATCATTGAGTTACATCTCTATTCTATTCTGTCATCCTCTTTGCTGGCTACGCTACAGCAAGGGCACACACACACACACACACACACACACACACACACACACACACACACACACACACACACACACACACACACACACACACACACACACACACACACACACACACACACACACACACACACACACACACACACACACACACACACACACACACACACACACACACACACACACACACACACACACACACACACACACACACACACACACACACACATGTATCGCAGAAGTTTGCTCATATTATATTATTTAGCCTGAATGCGGGAGCTAGTGCACTTCAAGATGGATAAATCCCTTTGTAGCTGGTAACAACGTGTTCCCCAGTGCTCTCTCATAAGACGTATCCTTCGTCTGATAGTCCATGGACTCCTCTTGTACCTACTTCTCAACTACTGCAACTCGCACAGAGAATCACGTAACTCACTTTGATGAAAACTAAGTTGGGCTAATTAACACACACGTTGGGAGTCTCTTTGAAGTGCAAATGATGCTCTTGTGTAAGTACACCCAGGCTTTCCACCGTGGATTGGCGAGGTTTAAGTATCTCGTCCTTCAGCCAAGTTTCTACCTACTGTGAACAATCTGTGGGTAAACGTGTCGGAATAATTTTCATATGATCAATATACTCAAAGTTGTTACCAGGAGTAGGACTGGGAAGTACACCATTCGGCGGTCCGAGATTCGACCTCGGCGTTGACAACGGCTATTGTGAATAAGGTCTTTCCGAATAATTTCTCGATACTTAATTCTTTTTAAATGCGGCATTGCATGTCTCGTCCTCAAGCCGTTCGCAAACGTACACAAACGGCATTTCTTCGAACAGTTTGTTTTGTTAAATCATAAACCAGGAATAATCACGTCATCACGTCATTATTATGCTAACTCTGAAAGAAATCATGATCCTTTAAAATACCTCGTCGAAAAGTACAAACATGGGAGTTATTCACGATAACAATATGCTCTTAACTTGGGAGCGTGCGTTGGCGACCACGGGGCTCTCAGCTGAGTCCTGACATTGCTTCCACTTGTGCCAGGCTCCTCATTTCCATCTATCCTATCCGACCTCCCCTGGTCAACACTTGTTCTTTTCCAATCCCGAAGGTATTAGAGCACCCGAGGCCTAGGGAGTCCTTCATTTTCACTCCCTTCATGGCCCTTGTCTTTGGCCGAAAACTTCATTTTTCGAAGTGTCGGATCCCTTCCATGTTTTCTCTCTGATTAGTATTATATAGGAGTTGTACTTCCTCTTAAAACAATAATCACCTGACATTAGACCACTTTACGTCATTTTAAGCACTTATAATATTCTGAGAGAAGTGTTATATTAGTTTTCTAATCAGTTATTAACTTACTATGTGTTGTTTACTGTGTTACGTAAATCAAAAATTTTCCGAGAAAAGCCTGCGAAAGGGTTGCCCAGTCCCAAAGTCTGCACAAAGTGGGAGGGAATATTATGTGTCTCGGTCATGGTCATGGCTGCTAATTTCAGACGAGCTTCAGCCATAAGACATAGCCTACACGGTTGCTAGGTAACACTATCTGGTCAACCATTCATATGTACCTTACATCACAGCCTGAACGGTTGCTAGGGTTACACTTCCGTCATATTAACTTCCGTCACTCAAACTAGCCTAATGCAAATTTCCAGTTGACCCACAGCATTTAAGTCATATTTATGTCAAAATGTCGAAATCTAACCCCAAATAATTATAATTAGGCTATGCACAGTTCAGGGGCTGCCTGGCCGAGGTGGTAAAAGCGTGCTCGGTTCGCCCGGAAGGACGTGGGTTTGAATCCTTGTCAGAAAGTTGTAAAATTTAAGAAACGAGATTTCCGCTTCCGGAGGTTCACTCAGCCCCCCCACCCACCCACACACACACAATGAGTACCAAAGGGGCAAAGACGTACGGGCGTAGAGCTAACCACTCAACCCAATCAAGTGCCGAGGTTAAGGATAGTGGAAGCCTTTACCTTCCACCCTTACAAGAGCCTTCATGGCCTGTAAGGAGATGAATTTTTATGCACAGTTCGACGAACACAAGTAACAGTAATTAACACCTACTACTGATGATGAAATTAGTAATAGTTATTATATTTTCCGCATCCCTTATCCTTCTTGCAATTATACATTACTAGCAAGATACTCCTCCACTGCTACGGTTTTAAATTGAATGTTATCTCTCAAAGTTTTAAATTTTGGAGAGTCCATTGTCGGCTGAGCGTGTAAAATACACCCTCAGTTAGTACGTCAAACGGTTTTAGAGGAATGATTATTATTTTCGGAAATAACACTAATTTGAATTCCAAGCAAATGGAATGTTTTAAAGCTCTATGTTATCTAACATCTACGACCATACTGTGAAAATTTGACTTCGTACGTCGAACATTAATGGAGGAATGAATGTTTTGTTTTGGGGCTAGAATATTTTAAAAATATTTCTTATTTAACATCTGGAACAAAGAAGACCAACATTTTACCGAGCGAGTTGGCCGTGCGGTTAGGGTCGAGTAGCTGTAAGCTTTATTTGGGAAATAGTGGGTTCGAATCCCACTGTCGGCAGCCCTGAAGATAGTGTCCCGTCATTTCCCATTTTCACACGAGGCAAATGCTGGGGCTGTACCTTAATTAAGGCCACGGCCACTTACTTTCAGCTCCTAGCCCTTTCCTCTCCCATCGCCACCACACGACCTATCTGTGTCGGTGCGACGTAAAGCAAAATTGTAAAATAAAAAAACAACATTCACGTGAAATTCTGAAAGTTCGTACGTTAAACGTTTCTGAAAAATTAATAATGTTAACTTTACTTTATTATCAATTGTAACGTTAAACTAGTAGTAAGCTCAACCTATAGTATCGTAAGCCGCAATGTTAAGCACTGGAAATACGTAAGTTGTGTGTGAATTTAAATATGATGATGCTGTATTTAGATCGTTAAAGTAGTAGTATTTCTTGTAATATTTTCTTTCCATGGAATTGCTTGTTGTACTCTTGTTGTTGTTGTTGTTGTTGTTGTTGTTGTTGTTGGGTAATTACGATTTAACTTGACTCTACTATCACACTAATGTAAGTGACCATACCCACCGGCGATGTATTTTAATAATAAAACCAATTACATTATTTTTAAAATCATTATTTATTATTCGGTAATCGGCCAACTAATGACTACGATAAGTTAAATAATTAATTCCAGCGTTTATTCAGTTTTCAATTGATCCAGTAGGTTTTCATTAGCTGTCTGTGTCGAGCGCTTTCATCCGAACATTTTGCATCAGCTGTCCACTGCGCATCCCGGAAAGTCCCAAAAGTCTCTATGCTTGTTCTCAAAAAGGTCTCGTTTGTGCGCGTCACCTGGTCATAGGCCCATTTCTTCGAGGTCTTTCTTGACATTAACGTACCAGGGAACTGTTGTTTTTGGTTTTGAGTCAAAAGCATGAAAAATGCATTTTGTCCACCGAGGGTCGTTCATCCGTTGTAGGTGACCGAAGAAGCGAGCCCTACGTTTGCCCATTGTGCTCCGTGATCTTCTCTATCTTAGAGTAGATTTCTTATCTGAATTTTCTAATGTTTTTATAGTTTGGGCCAATAATGTTCTGGAGAATCTTTCTCTCGTTTTGCTCTACCTTAGCGAGCGCACGTTTCTGAGAGAGAATAAGGCATTCTGACGCATAGGGAGATACCGGCTTAACGATCGTGTTATAATGGTGAATTTTGGAATTTATAGAAAAACACCTTTGTTATATATATGTTCCGGGTGGTTTTAAAAGCTACCTCCATTTTATTATTATTATTATTATTATTATTATTATTATTATTATTATTATTATTATTATTATTATTATTATTATTATTATACACTTTTTGAAGTAATGTATGACATATTTGAAACCTTGAATATAAAATAACAACCTTCTTGTAAAATTACAACTTCGTACGTCAAACCGTTTTGAAGAGGTGAATAATTTCGTTTCCGGTGCTAATATCATTTAACCCGTTAGGGATGGAATGCTTTAAAATGTTCCCTTTCTCACACCTAGGATTAGAAATATATACCGCCACTTGAAATGTTGTCTTCATAGAATGAATGAGCATTTTTGTTTTAGGTTCTTAACCTCCATTTAACACCCTTAGCGAATAATCTTTTCTCAAACATTCTGTTATTTAACACCTGTGATATCATTTGACATTTTAAAAGTCAAACAGTTCCAGAGAAATTAGCATTTTTATCATCGATGCTCACCCCGCTTGCCGAAGCCCCTTTGGAGTGGATTTTGTAAGACCACTTCTTATTTAAAATCGAAGACATGAGGAGCATCAATCGTATGGAATTTTAACTTCGTAAGTCAAACAATTTCAGAGAAAATGTTTTTTGTAATCAGGTGTCTCCCCCACCCCGCAGTCAAAATCGTTTTAATATATGGAGCAGCAGCCATTTCAGCCTCGTATGTCAGAGCGTTGTAGAGAAATGAATACCTTTGTTTTCGGGTATTAACCCTCATTTAACCCGTAAGGGCTAAATTTTGTTTTCTATACTTCTCTTATTTAACATCTAGTTCGCACATATAGGAGCAATCGAGTGAAATTTTGACTTTGTCCGGTAAACGATTTCGGAGGATAGAATATTTTCGTTTCCAGGGTATTGTATCCCCTTATGAGTGTAATTTATTGAATCCCTCCCTTAGTGAGCACTGTTAATGGAAATGTATCTCCAAAATGTAATTTCTTTATGTCCAGTAGTTTTCCCTGGGCGTTGATTGACATCAGTCGGGAAGTTGCTCTTTATATATAGATTACATCTTCAGTTATACTATTTCAACACCAACTGATAAACCTGAATTTAAAACACAGTCTTTGAATTGAAAATGATAAATAAATAACACTTTTCCAATTTTAATCCCACATTTTGAATTGATTAAGAACTTTTCTTGGATTAATAATAGGCCTACTACCAATACTATATTGATTGATTCCCTTACGAACTTCAACAAGCACCGTCATCATCATCATAATCATCTTCACCAATGACAAATTAATAAGTAAGTTTGTAGTTATACGTAAACGTTAAGACTATGATCATTGCCAGGGAATCACCATTTTCTTTGGATTTCTTTGGAAATAAAACCACAGGGACGCGACTTTTTCTTTCAAAAATGCCTCATGTACTGGTCGGGAAACGAAATACTGCCGCCTTGGTAAGAAGTCAGTGGCAATGATATCTGTTCGGATAACACGCCCCTTTATTGGTAAGTTAACTTATATTAAGCATTTAAATGGTAGTGACAAATTAACAGATAATGAAAGTCGAATACCTCCCATAAAGGTTAAAGGCTGCTGCAATTAGGAAACATGAGCTTGAATACCATAATGTGGATAATTTACAATACATACGTACCGGTAGTCTGGTTCCTTCAGTTCAGAGGGTCACGGGTTGGATTGCCGGCCGCATCGGTGATTTTGGCCGATTTGGAGGCAGGGACAGTATGGTGTTTTTTATCTTATTATGTACTTCTTTATTTACATCCATCGCATCCCATTGCCAACCACTCAAACTAACAAATATACGGTTCAAAAAATTTAGGGGAACATGTTTTGTAACACATGTTATGTGAACGTTAATTTGGTACAGCATACCTTGAGACCTTAGCTACTCAGGGTATGTCAAATCGAAGTTATACTTCATCTGTAGGCGTAGCCATGCATTAAACTGTCAAGTGACCCCCCCCCCCAAAAAAAAGCGAATAGCGGTGCGACCGTGTGTCGTTGTGAGGTATACAGATTACTGCGGTCATTTGAGCACGTTGTACGTAAACCAGCACATCCCATGATACATCTTAACGAGGTTCAAGTTGCAAGGGCCGTCACTTTGATCCAGGAAGGATGGACTTTTCGTCGTGTTGCTGTGGATCTCAATGTCTCTCCGACAGTTATTCAACGCTTGTGGAATCGCTACATTGAGACAGGACAGTTCACAAGGAGGGTTGGACAAGTTCGTGGGCGCATGACAACCTCACAGGATGACCGATATCTGACCATCTGTACGTTGCGGCGTCGTTCAGCAACTGCCAGAGAACTGCAACAAGACCTCAGGAGGGTCACTGGAGTCTGACCAGACAGTAAGGAACAGGTTAAGAGAAGTTTCCTTACGACCCAGACATCCTGTTCGAGTGCCCCGTTTATCGCAGCAACATCGCGCAGCGCGCCTTCTGTTCGCCCATACCCGCGTCAACTGGCAACTTCGCCAATGGAGACCTGTGTTGTTCACAGAAGAGTCCAGATTTCCTCTGACACAGCGTGATGGACGTTAACGTGTATGGAGACGCCGTGGTGAGCAGTACATGCCAAATGTTGTGCAGGAAGGCGACTGATTCGGACAAGGATCTGTGATGTTGTGGGGTGGCATCAGTATTGATGGCTGTACGGATCTTGTCGTCGTCCGTGGTAATCTTACCGCTGCGGGGTACATCGAGCTGCATACGGTGTTGGCTCTGAATTCGTACTCATGCACGACAATGCCAGGGCTCATGTAGCGCGCATCACCAGAGCTTTCTTGCGAGAACTGGACATTCAAGAGATGGAATGGCCAGCAGTGAGTCCCGACCTTAATCTCATCGAGCATGTGTGGGATAGGCTTGACGACAGAAGTGTTTGTGGGCGTCCTGTTCCACCACAGGCTCTCCAAGACCTCGAAAAGGCTCTCATTGAAGAATGGGACCTGTTACCGCAACGTGACCTCTGTCGACTTATACAGAGCATGGCCACGTAGGTACCAAGCTGTGATAAATGCTCGTGGATGACATACACCACACAGAAGCTCTCCAACTGTGATAAAAATCCACCCTGGAGGACTGTTATCGCCTTGTTTTCACCCCTTTTTGGACATTTCCGTTTGTGTTCTGAAAATGAAGGCGAATCCATCGATATTCTTTTGTATACTTCGGCGGTAAAGAATAAAGGTTTAGTTGGTAATATACCTGGGTGTGAGGTATTGTTTTGTGGAGCATGGCATACGTTCAAAAACATGTTCCCCTAATTTATTTGAACTGTGTAGTTGAATATAACCCTTCATATAACATGGCTTCAGGAAGGGTATGCGGCCGTAAAACTATATCGAGTCCACATGTGCGACACAATACGCACGCACGACCCATCACGGTGTGGGTAAAAGTGGCAGCAGAGGTAATCGGCGATACTGGTGGTTGTGGTGGTGATGATTACCAGATAACGATTTCCTCACTAGATACTCGAGAACGAACACTTTCCGACTACTTGGCTGAATGGTCAGCGTCGACGCCTTCCATCCAGAGAGACCCGGGTTCGATTCCCGGCAGAGTAGGGAATCTTAATTGCATCTGATTATTTCTTCTGGCTCGGGAACTGGCTGTTTGTGTTTGTCCCAACACTCTACTCTTCATATTCAGACAATACACAATACTGTCAACCAGTACGCAAAAGTGATTACATCCCTCCGCATAGGGTTGGCGTCAGGAAGGGTATCCGGCCGCAAAATAGGGCCAAATGTGTGTGTGTGTGTGTGTGTGTGTGTGTGTGTGTGTGTGTGTGTGTGTGTGTGTGTGTGTGTGTGTATGTATGTATGTATGTATGTATGTATGTATGTACAATACGCACGCACGACCCATCACGGTGTGGGGAAAACTGGCAGAAGAGGTAATCGGCGATACTAGTGGTTGTGGTGCAGTTCACACCCACGACCCCACAAGTGTGGGGAGAGAAGAAGACTACTCGAGATTCAACATTAAATAATTATATCCATGTTGAGGAGGAGGGTGATGTAGCCACTCGACTTTGCAGTATTAGGTTCGAATCCGACCAACGCAACGATGAGTTGAATTTTTACGAAGACTAGCGTGTGGCAGCATGGAGGACTACCGCACTTAAACCCTTTACTTTGCCTGGGTGCCCAGCGGGAACCTCATAAACGTAGGAAGGTAGCACTGGTTTTACGTCGCACCGACACAGATAGGTCTTATGGCGACGATGGGATAGGAAAGGCCTAGGAGTTAGAAGGAAGCAGCCATGGCTTTAATTAAGGTACAGCCCCAGCCTTTCCCTGGTATAAAAATGGGAAACCACGGAAAACCATCTTCAGGGCTGCCGACAGTGGGATTCGAACCCACTATCTCCCGGATGTAACCTCACAGCCGCGCGCCTCTAACCGCATGGCCAACTCGCCCGGTCTGAATAAACTAAAAACCATTGTACCTATAGTCCATTATTTGACGCAGTTTATATTTCTTGCACATACTATTCGAACTGACCATAATGATCTAAGCTCATATAATATAAACATCACTAGCTCTTTCGCAGGTAGGCCTATTCAAGAGAATAGCACCAGAACTCTATACAATATTGATCTGTTTCCAGTTACTGGTAGTCCTAAACGTTCTAATAAGCCTTTTTTGAACTACAAACATCACTCACGTTGTGACGGCAATGAATAATAATAATAATAATAATAATAATAATAATAATAATAATAATAATAATAATAATAATAATAATAATAATAATAATAATAATTTAACGAATATGCCAATGGGAAACTTATTTTAGAGTACAAAGAGTGAGAAGTAAAAGTAGCTAAAAATGTTAATCGAACTATTATAAACGTTCATTTGAAATGTCTACATATAGCCAAATATAAGCCCTAATTGAAAAAAATTGCATTCAGTTTATAAGATTATAAGATTATTATTACAGGAAACAAACGCGTACGGTGGAGCCATCTAATGGCCGATTTTGTGTACTATCAACCTACACCAGTTCTCCTCGCCATCTGCCGGTCGTATGAAGAACGCCCTACAGTGCAACTTCGGAACGACACGAACGCTATCTTTCCACGCGATGTGAAGTTACTTCAAACACACGTTTAAAAGAAGCCTGTAACCCTACAGTCGGTAACATTTTGGTAGAGGATAAAGTATTCAGTCACGGAAATTTAATGTAAATGAAGATGATAATTCCTATTGCACACTGTAATTTGCTCAGCATTACACTCCTTTCTTATTGCATGAAATGTGACTGCTCTGTTCGGTGCAACGGTAATTTACTGACATCTTGGTGGCCAGCTCCATGGCTAAATGGTTAGCGAGCTGGCATTTGATCATAGGGGTCCCCGGTTCGAGTCCCGGGAATTTTACCATCATTGGTTAATTTCGCAGACACGGGGGCTGAGTGTATCTGTCGTCTTAATCGTGATTTCATCGTCATCACGACGCGCACCCGGCGAGCCGATCATGTCCTCGGCACTACGCCATATCATACACCATTCCCATTCCATTGACACCTTAGACACCTGTAGAATTCTTCATACATTCATGTAGTGTGCACACCGCATTACAGAATAGTTAAAACGAGAGAAACACCAAACATGCTAATAGTATTACGTTACTTTAAGTCTTGTTACACGTTTTTTTTGTATCTTTCTAGTAGTTTAACGTCCATGAATACAATTTGCCGAGAAGCCTAAAAGAAAATATGCAGGATGGACAGGAGAACGCATAAAGACACCCTGTGAACGAACGAAGGGGTATTGGAAAAAAAAAAGAAGGAACAGTGTATGAAATAAGTTCAAATGCACTCCTTAGTTGGGCATATCGAAATAATAACAATAATAATGTCCGCCTCTCTGGTATAGTGGTTAGTGGATTCGATTCCCGAAATTTGAAAAGTGTTACGAGGGCTGGAACAGGGACAACTCAGCCTCCGGCGGTCAGCTGAGTGGAGAGGAGTTCGATTCCCACCTCAGCCATCCTCGAAGTGGTTTTCCGTAGTTTACCACTTCTCCTCCAGGAAAATGCCGGGATGGTACCACTTCCTTCCCTCTTCCTTATCTATCCCTTCCGATCTCCCCCCCCCCATCCCCCACAAGGCCCTGTTCAGTATAACAGTTGAGCCCGCCTGGATGAGGTACTGGTCTTCATCTCCAGTTGTATCCCCTGAACCAAAAGTATCACGCTACAGGACACTGCCCTTGAGACGGTAAAGGTGGGATCCCTCGCTGAGTCCGAGAGAAAACCAACCTTGGAGGATAACCTGATTAAGAAAGAAATAATAATAATAATAATAATAATAATAATAATAATAATAATAATAATAATTGTACCTATAAGGCCACCTGTAACGTAAACCTTGAAACTACTAGTAGGCCTACAAGTTTGGACAATTTTCGGCAGATGTCTCTACTAGTATTTGATTTGCGTCCCACTAACTACTTTTACGGTCTTCGGAGGATGTCTCTACTATCAACTTATGTTGTGCCCTCTGGGTCGAAGATGAACTATTAAAATTCAAGATAAATTTTGTGCGTTAAGGTTTCCTAAACTGGAATATTTAGTGTATGTTTTTGGTGTTCAAAAGTTATCAACACTTCTATCTCTTCCCGCCAACTTAAGGCGTTGGCCATTGAAAAAATTGTGTATGATTATTTATCTACCAATGAAAATTTTCTGATATTTATTAAATTAACCAATAATAATGGGGGGGGGGGGTGTCAGGGCCTTGGCCCAGAGTTTACTGGAACTTTTATCTCCGCTATAAAAGCCGAGGGCTGGTGAGCCATGTTGTCTTTGTGATCGCTCCAGTCTATATAGCGCGTGTTCGTAATGGAAGCGAGGGCTACCTCGTCCATCTTCAGGAGGTCCACCAGCTCAAGGTAATGGAAGATCCTGTTTAACATGTGATAGTCTTTCAAAGCTAACTCAAGGGGAAAGTTTCAAATCTTAAGTAAAGTAAGTTTTATTTTCTCATATGTAATGTTCAAAATTTAAATGTAAATTTCAAATAAGTCGAAAGAACTTAACCGAAATCAGGGATTAGAGAGTGAGGTACCCTCTTGTATATCCTCTCATCTTAATACTGAGTTGACTATGATTTTGTAACCTTCAAAATCGATGTACCTTAAATATTTTTCTCCATCTAGTCACCTCAGTAGTATAGGCTTAGCCTCTGTAACGTGGGGCCAAAAGCCCAAATAGGGTTTTAATTATTTCATGTAAATTTCAAGGAGTGCAAGTGGTCGCCTCCTTGCCATTTTGATTTTCACCCAGTAACTTTAACCTCTTATTTTTAACAGAGGCCATGTAGAATGAGTACTTGTTACCCCTGTTAAACTCTTTTTTATTCATTTGATGTTAAAGATATCAGACTGTTGATCAATTAAGACAGTGAGTACTCTTTGATTTTGTTAAATGTAGGTTGTGCCTTTGATAGGAATGGAAAGTGTAAATCTGTAGAGCAAGGATGCTCTTCCACTGATGTAAAAATTCGGAGATCCGTCCCCTTGACTGTTGATTCATGATTGAATGGAGCAGTAGGCTCAGGTAAAATTTGTAATTAGGGAGCTTCAAGCCCTTAATTTGTTGTTATCTGATTACTCTTGCCCTCTCTGAATTGTTCCACAAGCTAACGAGCTACTTCTGTACCTGATTTGTCATTTGCTTAGCAAACTGTAAACCTTAACATTTGAAAGGAAAAATAAGAAAAGAAAGAAATATTGCTCCAATTTTGAAGTTTTAAATTAATCCTCTGACGTTCCTATATCCAACCATTGACGCCCGCACTTTCTTTCACTTCTGTAAACCATAATATTTCCATAATAATAATAATAATAATAATAATAATAATAATAATAATAATAATAATAATAATAATGGTCGGCCGCGCGGTCTAGGGTTAGTGAGCCTGCCTCTTGCCAAAGCCCCCGCTTCGATTACCGGCCAGGTCAGGGAATTTTACCTGGATCTGAGGGCTGGTTCGAAGTCCACTCAGCCTACGTGATTACAACTGAGAAGCTATTTCACGGTGAGATAGCACTCTCGTTATAGAAAACCAATAATAACGGCCGAAATGATTCGTCGCGCTGACTACGTGTCACTCGTAACCTGCAGGCCTTCAGGCTGAGCTCCGGTCGATTGGTAAGCCAAGGTCCATCACGCCTACAGCACCATGATATTATAATAATATTTTATTGATTTTACGTCTCACTAACCACTTTTACGGTTTTCGGAAACTCCGAGGTGCTGAAAGTTTGTCCTACAGAAGTTCTTTTAAGTACCGGTAAATCTACCACCACAGAATCGAACCCGCCAACTTGATCTCAGAAGGCCAGCGCTCTACCATCTGAACAACTACTTCTGACGTCGCACTAACACATCGAAGGTTTTCGGCGATACAAGCAGGGAAAGTGCTGGGCTTGGGAAGGTAGCGGCCGAGGGCTTAATTAAAGGTACACCCCAGCATTTCCTGATGGGAAAATGGGAAACAACGGGAAACCATCTTCAAGGCTGCCGACGGTGGAATTCGAACCTACGATATCTCGAATATAAGCTCACAGCTGCGCGAGCCTAAACAGATGACCAACTAGCTCGGTCATGTGACACTACTCAGCCCGGCGGAAAGAATGCTATTCGAAGACGATTACTCTCAATAGATCTCTCATAGATATCAGTTGACAGTTGAAGTATATTTATATCAATATTATTGGTAGTATGGAATTAATCGTTATTGAATTATTCTTTTAATAACATCTCTGAGCACGAAATTTTTCGTTTGTTTAAAAATTAAATGTTATTCAATGCACATCTATTATTACGCTTCTGAAGGCTAATGAAGACTAAGAGACGGACACCATTTTCAAATTTTACAATTTGCTTTACGTCCCACAGACACAGATAGGTCTTATGGCCACGATGGGATAGGCCTAGGAGTGTGAAGCAGGCGACTGTGGCCTTAATTAAGGTACATTTCCCTGGTATGAAAATGGGAACCTACGTAAAAACCATCTTCAGGGCTGCCAATAATGCGGTTCGAACCGGCTATCTTCCGGATGCAAGCTCAGAGCTTCGCGCCCCTAATCGCAAGGCCAACTCGCCCGGTACACCATTTTTCATTTGGACATTATTTATCTTCATAGTCTGTTACTGGGAGTAAGTAAATCTTGAGCAATACGAAGTTCCAGTGTATGCGAGATGGTTTTACGTCGAAGTTGTTTTGCCACCTTTTTTATATGTATAGAACAGTTTATAAGGGCCCGACTCATTGGATGAATGATCAACGTACTGGCCTTCGGTTCAGAGGGCCCCGGGTTCGATTCCCGACCGGGTCGGGGATTTTAATCGCTTATAATTAAATAATCTGGCTCGGGGACTGGGTCTTTGCATCCGTCCCAACACTTTCCTCTTCATATTCAGATAATATACCACACTACCAACCACCACAGAAACACGCAATAGTAATTACATCCCTCCATATTGGGTTGACGTCAGGAAGGGCATCCGGCTATAAAACAGGACCAAATTCACATGTGCGACGCAGTTCGCACCCGCGACTTTACAGGTGTCGAAAAAAGCGGTAGGAAAAGAAGAAGAGAATTGGTAAGGGAAATCGAAAAGAAATTTGGGAAAGGAATTATGGTTCACGGAGAGGAAATCAAGATTATAAGGTTTGCCGATGAAATTGTCATTTCTCTGTGCCTTAAGAGGGTCTGGAGTAATTGCAGAATGGTCTGGAAGAAGGAGTATAAGACTTAATAAATATAAAATAAGTCATGTAATGCAGTCTAGTTAAATAAGGTAGTCCAGAAAATATTTGAGAAAGGAAAAAATAATTAGATGAAGTAGATGAATACTGTTATTGGGTAGTAAAATTACCAATGACGGGAAAAGTAATGTCCAAGGAAGGAAAGCCTTTCTTATAAAAATACTAGCATGTGCCCGCAGTTTCGCCCGCGTTTATTAATTCAACCGCGTTAGATATTTGTAAAGCGTTTATTTAAAAGCAAAATAAAAATATATATTTATTCACACACATTGTTATTGCATGAAGTGTATGAAATACATTATTTTATTTTCCCCTAAAATACCATTTCACTTAGCGCGAATATAAGTATTTATAGCCAAATTCTAGTGCCACATTCCCCGACTTAACATACCGATTTTCATTATGCCGATTGTTATACCGATTTGGTGGATGGTACAACTGTTATTAAAACAACATGAAAGATAATCTTCTATAACGATAAAAGGAAGTGTCTGTCTTCCTGTTTCTCTTGATAATGCCATTCTAACAGTTTCATCATATATTTCCACATATCCAGTGAAGTGAAATTTAAGTGAAAACTTTGTT